>NC_080024.1:72311907-72555934 GCF_030020395.1 Manis pentadactyla
GGTGTGTGTGTCTGACGGTTTTAGTGTGGGTGTGAGTGCATGTGACTCTGTGAGAGTGTGTGTGTAGTTGTGTGAGTGGGAGTGAGTGTGTGAATGTGTATACGATTGGGTGACTGTGTGTGAGTGTGTGTGATTGTGTGTGAGAATGTGTGTGTGTGAGTCTGTGTGTGTAGGTGTGTGATTGTGCCGAACCCTGTGTGATTGTGTGTGTTTGTGAGGGTGTGTGACAGTGTGTGTGAGTGTAGGAGTGTCTGAGTGCCTGTGTGATTTCTGTATGTGAGTGTGTGTGTGTTTGATGATGCGTTTGTTTGTGTGTGTGTAGGTGTGTTAGTGGGAGTGAGTGTGAATACGAGTGTGTGATTGTGTGTGAGTGTTTTTGTCTGTGAGTGGCTGTGAGTGTGTCTGTGAGTGCAGGTGAGAGTGCGTGACTATTTGTGAGTGTGTGTGTGATTGCATGTGAGCCTGTGTTTGTGTGTTGGTTTGTTTGAGTGTGTAGGTGTGCGTGTGTGTTTGACAGTGTTTGAGTGAGTGTTAGTGCGTGTGTGTCTGTAAGTGTTTGTGTGAGTAGGTGTGTGAGTGTGTGTGACCGGGTGATTGTGTGTGTGAATGCGTGTGAGTCTGTGTGTCTGTGTGTTTGTGGGTGTGTCTACATGTGTGTAGGTGTGTGACTGTTTATGGCACTGTGTCATTGTGCGTGAGTGCTCATGTGTCTGTGTGTGTGTGTGAGTTTGTGAGAGTGTAGGTGTGATTGGGAATGAGTGTGTGAGTGTGTATATGAGTGTGTCATTGTGTTTGTGTGTGTGTGTGAGTGTGTTTTGTTTAGGTGTGTGCGTGACATTTTGTGTGTCTATGTGTGAGTGTATTTTTGTCTGAGTGTGTGTGTCTGTGTGTAAGTGTGAGAGTGTGCTAGGGTGTTTGTGAGAGTGAAGGTGTGTGAGTGGGAGTGAGTGAGTGAATGTGTATATGAGTAGGTGACTGTGTGTGTGTGCATGTGTGCGCCTGACAGTCTGAATATGTGGGTGTTTCTGTGTGTAGGTGTGTGAGTGTGTGTGTGACATTGTATGAGTGTGTGTGTGACATTGTGTGAGTGTGTGTGTGAGTGCATGTGAATCTGTGTGCGTTGTTGTGTGAGTAGGTGTGCGAGAGCTTGTGGCAGTGTGTGAGTGTGTGTGTTTGTGACATTCTGTGAATGTGTGTTGGTGTCTCTGTGTGTGTAATGTGTGAGTGCAGCAGTGTGTGAGTGTGTGAGTGCGAATGAGTCTGTGAGTGTGTGCGGGTGTGAGTGTGTTTCTTTGTGAAATTTCAGTTGCGTGAGTTGGAGTGATTGTGTGAGTGTGTATATAAGTGTGCGATAGTGTGTGAGTGTGTGTGATTGTGTGTGAGTATGTGTGTGTGCCTATATGTGTTTGTGTCTATGTGTAGGTGCGTAATTGTGTGTGTGCGACTGTGTGTGAGAATGTGGTTGTTTCTGTGTGTAGGTGTGTGAATGTGTGAGTGTGTTTGTGAGAGTGTAGTTGTGTGCGAGTTTGTGTGTGTGTGAGTGTGTATACGGGTGTGTGATTGTGTCTGAGTTTTTGTGATTGTGTTTAAGAATGTGAGTGAATGTGTCTGTGTGTATGTGTGTGAGTGTGTGAAACAGTGTCTCAGTCTTCGTGATTTTGTGTGGGTGTGTGAGAGTGTGTGTGAGCGTTTGAGTGTAGGTGTGTCTTTTTGAGTGCCTTTGTGGTTATTATATGTGTGTGTGTGAAAGTGTGTGTGTAAGTGTGAGTGGGAGTGAGAGTGGGACTGTGTGTACGAGTGTGTTATTGTGTGTGATTGTGTTTGTGGGTGAGTGTCTGAGCGTCTTTGTGTGCAGGTGTGTGTGTCTGACGGTTTTAGTGTGGGTGTGAGTGCATGTGACTCTGTGAGAGTGTGTGTGTAGTTGTGTGAGTGGGAGTGAGTGTGTGAATGTGTATACGATTGGGTGACTGTGTGTGAGTGTGTGTGATTGTGTGTGAGAATGTGTGTGTGTGAGTCTGTGTGTGTAGGTGTGTGATTGTGCCGAACCCTGTGTGATTGTGTGTGTTTGTGAGGGTGTGTGACAGTGTGTGTGAGTGTAGGAGTGTCTGAGTGCCTGTGTGATTTCTGTATGTGAGTGTGTGTGTGTTTGATGATGCGTTTGTTTGTGTGTGTGTAGGTGTGTTAGTGGGAGTGAGTGTGAATACGAGTGTGTGATTGTGTGTGAGTGTTTTTGTCTGTGAGTGGCTGTGAGTGTGTCTGTGAGTGCAGGTGAGGGTGCGTGACTATTTGTGAGTGTGTGTGTGATTGCATGTGAGCCTGTGTTTGTGTGTTGGTTTGTTTGTGTGTGTAGGTGTGCGTGTGTGTTTGACAGTGTTTGAGTGAGTGTTAGTGCGTGTGTGTCTGTAAGTGTTTGTGTGAGTAGGTGTGTGAGTGTGTGTGACCGGGTGATTGTGTGTGTGAATGCGTGTGAGTCTGTGTGTCTGTGTGTTTGTGGGTGTGTCTACATGTGTGTAGGTGTGTGACTGTTTATGGCACTGTGTCATTGTGCGTGAGTGCTCATGTGTCTGTGTGTGTGTGTGAGTTTGTGAGAGTGTAGGTGTGATTGGGAATGAGTGTGTGAGTGTGTATATGAGTGTGTCATTGTGTTTGTGTGTGTGTGTGAGTGTGTTTTGTTTAGGTGTGTGCGTGACATTTTGTGTGTCTATGTGTGAGTGTATTTTTGTCTGAGTGTGTGTGTCTGTGTGTAAGTGTGAGAGTGTGCTAGGGTGTTTGTGAGAGTGAAGGTGTATGAGTGGGAGTGAGTGAGTGAATGTGTATATGAGTGGGTGACTGTGTGTGTGTGCATGTGTGTGCCTGACAGTCTGAATATGTGGGTGTTTCTGTGTGTAGGTGTGTGAGTGTGTGTGTGACATTGTGTGAGTGTGTGTGTGACATTGTGTGAGTGTGTGTGAGTGCATGTGAATCTGTGTGTGTTGGTGTGTGAGTAGGTGTGCGAGAGCTTGTGGCAGTGTGTGAGTGTGTGTGTTTGTGACATTCTGTGAATGTGTGTTGGTGTCTCTGTGTGTGTAATGTGTGAGTGCAGCAGTGTGTGAGTGTGTGAGTGCGAATGAGTCTGTGAGTGTGTGCGGGTGTGAGTGTGTTTCTTTGTGAAATTTCAGTTGCGTGAGTTGGAGTGATTGTGTGAGTGTGTATATAAGTGTGCGATAGTGTGTGAGTGTGTGTGATTGTGTGTGAGTATGTGTGTGTGCCTATATGTGTTTGTGTCTATGTGTAGGTGCGTAATTGTGTGTGTGCGACTGTGTGTGAGAATGTGGTTGTTTCTGTGTGTAGGTGTGTGAATGTGTGAGTGTGTTTGTGAGAGTGTAGTTGTGTGAGTGTTTGTGTGTGTGTGAGTGTGTATACGGGTGTGTGATTGTGTCTGAGTTTTTGTGATTGTGTGTGAGAATGTGAGTGAATGTGTCTGTGTGTATGTGTGTGAGTGTGTGAAACAGTGTCTCAGTCTTCGTGATTTTGTGTGGGTGTGTGAGAGTGTGTGTGAGCGTTTGAGTGTAGGTGTGTCTTTTTGAGTGCCTTTGTGGTTATTATATGTGTGTGTGTGAAAGTGTGTGTGTAAGTGTGAGTGGGAGTGAGAGTGGGACTGTGTGTACGAGTGTGTTATTGTGTGTGATTGTGTTTGTGGGTGAGTGTCTGAGCGTCTTTGTGTGCAGGTGTGTGTGTCTGACGGTTTTAGTGTGGGTGTGAGTGCATGTGACTCTGTGAGAGTGTGTGTGTAGTTGTGTGAGTGGGAGTGAGTGTGTGAATGTGTATACGATTGGGTGACTGTGTGTGAGTGTGTGTGATTGTGTGTGAGAATGTGTGTGTGTGAGTCTGTGTGTGTAGGTGTGTGATTGTGCCGAACCCTGTGTGATTGTGTGTGTTTGTGAGGGTGTGTGACAGTGTGTGTGAGTGTAGGAGTGTCTGAGTGCCTGTGTGATTTCTGTATGTGAGTGTGTGTGTGTTTGATGATGCGTTTGTTTGTGTGTGTGTAGGTGTGTTAGTGGGAGTGAGTGTGAATACGAGTGTGTGATTGTGTGTGAGTGTTTTTGTCTGTGACTGGCTGTGAGTGTGTCTGTGAGTGCAGGTGAGAGTGCGTGACTATTTGTGAGTGTGTGTGTGATTGCATGAGAGCCTGTGTTTGTGTGTTGGTTTGTTTGAGTGTGTAGGTGTGCGTGTGTGTTTGACAGTGTTTGAGTGAGTGTTAGTGCGTGTGTGTCTGTAAGTGTTTGTGTGAGTAGGTGTGTGAGTGTGTGTGACCGGGTGATTGTGTGTGTGAATGCGTGTGAGTCTGTGTGTCTGTGTGTTTGTGGGTGTGTCTACATGTGTGTAGGTGTGTGACTGTTTATGGCACTGTGTCATTGTGCGTGAGTGCTCATGTGTCTGTGTGTGTGTGTGAGTTTGTGAGAGTGTAGGTGTGATTGGGAATGAGTGTGTGAGTGTGTATATGAGTGTGTCATTGTGTTTGTGTGTGTGTGTGAGTGTGTTTTGTTTAGGTGTGTGCGTGACATTTTGTGTGTCTATGTGTGAGTGTATTTTTGTCTGAGTGTGTGTGTCTGTGTGTAAGTGTGAGAGTGTGCTAGGGTGTTTGTGAGAGTGAAGGTGTGTGAGTGGGAGTGAGTGAGTGAATGTGTATATGAGTGGGTGACTGTGTGTGTGTGCATGTGTGTGCCTGACAGTCTGAATATGTGGGTGTTTCTGTGTGTAGGTGTGTGAGTGTGTGTGTGACATTGTGTGAGTGTGTGTGTGACATTGTGTGAGTGTGTGTGAGTGCATGTGAATCTGTGTGTGTTGGTGTGTGAGTAGGTGTGCGAGAGCTTGTGGCAGTGTGTGAGTGTGTGTGTTTGTGACATTCTGTGAATGTGTGTTGGTGTCTCTGTGTGTGTAGATGTGTGAGTGCAGCAGTGTGTGAGTGTGTGAGTGCGAATGAGTCTGTGAGTGTGTGCGGGTGTGAGTGTGTTTCTTTGTGAAATTTCAGTTGCGTGAGTTGGAGTGATTGTGTGAGTGTGTATATAAGTGTGCGATAGTGTGTGAGTGTGTGTGATTGTGTGTGAGTATGTGTGTGTGCCTATATGTGTTTGTGTCTATGTGTAGGTGCGTAATTGTGTGTGTGCTACTGTGTGTGAGAATGTGGGTGTTTCTGTGTGTAGGTGTGTGAATGTGTGAGTGTGTTTGTGAGAGTGTAGTTGTGTGCGTGTTTGTGTGTGTGAGTGTGTATACGGGTGTGTGATTGTGTCTGAGTTTTTGTGATTGTGTGTGAGAATGTGAGTGAATGTGTCTATGTGTATGTGTGTGAGTGTGTGAAACAGTGTCTCAGTCTTCGTGATTTTGTGTGGGTGTGTGAGAGTGTGTGTGAGCGTTTGAGTGTAGGTGTGTCTTTTTGAGTGCCTTTGTGGTTATTATATGTGTGTGAGTGAAAGTGTGTGTGTAAGTGTGAGTGGGAGTGAGAGTGGGACTGTGTGTACGAGTGTGTTATTGTGTGTGATTGTGTTTGTGGGTGAGTGTCTGAGCGTCTTTGTGTGCAGGTGTGTGTGTCTGACGGTTTTAGTGTGGGTGTGAGTGCATGTGACTCTGTGAGAGTGTGTGTGTAGTTGTGTGAGTGGGAGTGAGTGTGTGAATGTGTATACGATTGGGTGACTGTGTGTGAGTGTGTGTGATTGTGTGTGAGAATGTGTGTGAGTGAGTCTGTGTGTGTAGGTGTGTGATTGTGCCGAACCCTGTGTGATTGTGTGTGTTTGTGAGGGTGTGTGACAGTGTGTGTGAGTGAAGGAGTGTCTGAGTGCCTGTGTGATTTCTGTATGTGAGTGTGTGTGTGTTTGATGATGCGTTTGTTTGTGTGTGTGTAGGTGTGTTAGTGGGAGTGAGTGTGAATACGAGTGTGTGATTGTGTGTGAGTGTTTTTGTCTGTGAGTGGCTGTGAGTGTGTCTGTGAGTGCAGGTGAGAGTGCGTGACTATTTGTGAGTGTGTGTGTGATTGCATGTGAGCCTGTGTTTGTGTGTTGGTTTGTTTGTGTGTGTAGGTGTGCGTGTGTGTTTGACAGTGTTTGAGTGAGTGTTAGTGCGTGTGTGTCTGTAAGTGTTTGTGTGAGTAGGTGTGTGAGTGTGTGTGACCGGGTGATTGTGTGTGTGAATGCGTGTGAGTCTGTGTGTCTGTGTGTTTGTGGGTGTGTCTACATGTGTGTAGGTGTGTGACTGTTTATGGCACTGTGTCATTGTGCGTGAGTGCTCATGTGTCTGTGTGTGTGTGTGAGTTTGTGAGAGTGTAGGTGTGATTGGGAATGAGTGTGTGAGTGTGTATATGAGTGTGTCATTGTGTTTGTGTGTGTGTGTGAGTGTGTTTTGTTTAGGTGTGTGCGTGACATTTTGTGTGTCTATGTGTGAGTGTATTTTTATCTGAGTGTGTGTGTCTGTGTGTAAGTGTGAGAGTGTGCTAGGGTGTTTGTGAGAGTTCAGGGGTGTGAGTGGGAGTGAGTGAGTGAATGTGTATATGAGTAGGTGACTGTGTGTGTGTGCATGTGTGTGCCTGACAGTCTGAATATGTGGGTGTTTCTGTGTGTAGGTGTGTGAGTGTGTGTGTGACATTGTATGAGTGTGTGTGTGACATTGTGTGAGTGTGTGTGTGAGTGCATGTGAATCTGTGTGCGTTGGTGTGTGAGTAGGTGTGCGAGAGCTTGTGGCAGTGTGTGAGTGTGTGTGTTTGTGACATTCTGTGAATGTGTGTTGGTGTCTCTGTGTGTGTAATGTGTGAGTGCAGCAGTGTGTGAGTGTGTGAGTGCGAATGAGTCTGTGAGTGTGTGCGGGTGTGAGTGTGTTTCTTTGTGAAATTTCAGTTGCGTGAGTTGGAGTGATTGTGTGAGTGTGTATATAAGTGTGCGATAGTGTGTGAGTGTGTGTGATTGTGTGTGAGTATGTGTGTGTGCCTATATGTGTTTGTGTCTATGTGTAGGTGCGTAATTGTGTGTGTGCTACTGTGTGTGAGAATGTGGTTGTTTCTGTGTGTAGGTGTGTGAATGTGTGAGTGTGTTTGTGAGAGTGTAGTTGTGTGAGTGTTTGTGTGTATGTGAGTGTGTATACGGGTGTGTGATTGTGTCTGAGTTTTTGTGATTTTGTGTGAGAATGTGAGTGAATGTGTCTGTGTGTATGTGTGTGAGTGTGTGAAACAGTGTCTCAGTCTTCGTGATTTTGTGTGGGTGTGTGAGAGTGTGTGTGAGCGTTTGAGTGTAGGTGTGTCTTTTTGAGTGCCTTTGTGGTTATTATATGTGTGTGAGTGAAAGTGTGTGTGTAAGTGGGAGTGGGAGTGAGAGTGGGACTGTGTGTACGAGTGTGTTATTGTGTGTGATTGTGTTTGTGGGTGAGTGTCTGAGCGTCTTTGTGTGCAGGTGTGTGTGTCTGACGGTTTTAGTGTGGGTGTGAGTGCATGTGACTCTGTGAGATGTGTGTAGTTGTGTGAGTGGGAGTGAGTGTGTGAATGTGTATACGATTGGGTGACTGTGTGTGAGTGTGTGTGATTGTGTGTGAGAATGTGTGTGTGTGAGTCTGTGTGTGTAGGTGTGTGATTGTGCCGAACCCTGTGTGATTGTGTGTGTTTGTGAGGGTGTGTGACAGTGTGTGTGAGTGTAGGAGTGTCTGAGTGCCTGTGTGATTTCTGTATGTGAGTGTGTGTGTGTTTGATGATGCGTTTGTTTGTGTGTGTGTAGGTGTGTTAGTGGGAGTGAGTGTGAATACGAGTGTGTGATTGTGTGTGAGTGTTTTTGTCTGTGAGTGGCTGTGAGTGTGTCTGTGAGTGCAGGTGAGGGTGCGTGACTATTTGTGAGTGTGTGTGTGATTGCATGTGAGCCTGTGTTTGTGTGTTGGTTTGTTTGTGTGTGTAGGTGTGCGTGTGTGTTTGACAGTGTTTGAGTGAGTGTTAGTGCGTGTGTGTCTGTAAGTGTTTGTGTGAGTAGGTGTGTGAGTGTGTGTGACCGGGTGATTGTGTGTGTGAATGCGTGTGAGTCTGTGTGTCTGTGTGTTTGTGGGTGTGTCTACATGTGTGTAGGTGTGTGACTGTTTATGGCACTGTGTCATTGTGCGTGAGTGCTCATGTGTCTGTGTGTGTGTGTGAGTTTGTGAGAGTGTAGGTGTGATTGGGAATGAGTGTGTGAGTGTGTATATGAGTGTGTCATTGTGTTTGTGTGTGTGTGTGAGTGTGTTTTGTTTAGGTGTGTGCGTGACATTTTGTGTGTCTATGTGTGAGTGTATTTTTGTCTGAGTGTGTGTGTCTGTGTGTAAGTGTGAGAGTGTGCTAGGGTGTTTGTGAGAGTGAAGGTGTGTGAGTGGGAGTGAGTGAGTGAATGTGTATATGAGTGGGTGACTGTGTGTGTGTGCATGTGTGTGCCTGACAGTCTGAATATGTGGGTGTTTCTGTGTGTAGGTGTGTGAGTGTGTGTGTGACATTGTGTGAGTGTGTGTGTGACATTGTGTGAGTGTGTGTGAGTGCATGTGAATCTGTGTGTGTTGGTGTGTGAGTAGGTGTGCGAGAGCTTGTGGCAGTGTGTGAGTGTGTGTGTTTGTGACATTCTGTGAATGTGTGTTGGTGTCTCTGTGTGTGTAATGTGTGAGTGCAGCAGTGTGTGAGTGTGTGAGTGCGAATGAGTCTGTGAGTGTGTGCGGGTGTGAGTGTGTTTCTTTGTGAAATTTCAGTTGCGTGAGTTGGAGTGATTGTGTGAGTGTGTATATAAGTGTGCGATAGTGTGTGAGTGTGTGTGATTGTGTGTGAGTATGTGTGTGTGCCTATATGTGTTTGTGTCTATGTGTAGGTGCGTAATTGTGTGTGTGCGACTGTGTGTGAGAATGTGGTTGTTTCTGTGTGTAGGTGTGTGAATGTGTGAGTGTGTTTGTGAGAGTGTAGTTGTGTGAGTGTTTGTGTGTGTGTGAGTGTGTATACGGGTGTGTGATTGTGTCTGAGTTTTTGTGATTGTGTGTGAGAATGTGAGTGAATGTGTCTGTGTGTATGTGTGTGAGTGTGTGAAACAGTGTCTCAGTCTTCGTGATTTTGTGTGGGTGTGTGAGAGTGTGTGTGAGCGTTTGAGTGTAGGTGTGTCTTTTTGAGTGCCTTTGTGGTTATTATATGTGTGTGTGTGAAAGTGTGTGTGTAAGTGTGAGTGGGAGTGAGAGTGGGACTGTGTGTACGAGTGTGTTATTGTGTGTGATTGTGTTTGTGGGTGAGTGTCTGAGCGTCTTTGTGTGCAGGTGTGTGTGTCTGACGGTTTTAGTGTGGGTGTGAGTGCATGTGACTCTGAGAGTGTGTGTGTAGTTGTGTGAGTGGGAGTGAGTGTGTGAATGTGTATACGATTGGGTGACTGTGTGTGAGTGTGTGTGATTGTGTGTGAGAATGTGTGTGTGTGAGTCTGTGTGTGTAGGTGTGTGATTGTGCCGAACCCTGTGTGATTGTGTGTGTTTGTGAGGGTGTGTGACAGTGTGTGTGAGTGTAGGAGTGTCTGAGTGCCTGTGTGATTTCTGTATGTGAGTGTGTGTGTGTTTGATGATGCGTTTGTTTGTGTGTGTGTAGGTGTGTTAGTGGGAGTGAGTGTGAATACGAGTGTGTGATTGTGTGTGAGTGTTTTTGTCTGTGAGTGGCTGTGAGTGTGTCTGTGAGTGCAGGTGAGAGTGCGTGACTATTTGTGAGTGTGTGTGTGATTGCATGTGAGCCTGTGTTTGTGTGTTGGTTTGTTTGTGTGTGTAGGTGTGCATGTGTGTTTGACAGTGTTTGAGTGAGTGTTAGTGCGTGTGTGTCTATAAGTGTTTGTGTGAGTAGGTGTGTGAGTGTGTGTGACCGGGTGATTGTGTGTGTGAATGCGTGTGAGTCTGTGTGTCTGTGTGTTTGTGGGTGTGTCTACATGTGTGTAGGTGTGTGACTGTTTATGGCACTGTGTCATTGTGCGTGAGTGCTCATGTGTCTGTGTGTGTGTGTGAGTTTGTGAGAGTGTAGGTGTGATTGGGAATGAGTGTGTGAGTGTGTATATGAGTGTGTCATTGTGTTTGTGTGTGTGTGTGAGTGTGTTTTGTTTAGGTGTGTGCGTGACATTTTGTGTGTCTATGTGTGAGTGTATTTTTGTCTGAGTGTGTGTGTCTGTGTGTAAGTGTGAGAGTGTGCTAGGGTGTTTGTGAGAGTGAAGGTGTGTGAGTGGGAGTGAGTGAGTGAATGTGTATATGAGTGGGTGACTGTGTGTGTGTGCATGTGTGTGCCTGACAGTCTGAATATGTGGGTGTTTCTGTGTGTAGGTGTGTGAGTGTGTGTGTGACATTGTGTGAGTGTGTGTGTGACATTGTGTGAGTGTGTGTGAGTGCATGTGAATCTGTGTGTGTTGGTGTGTGAGTAGGTGTGCGAGAGCTTGTGGCAGTGTGTGAGTGTGTGTGTTTGTGACATTCTGTGAATGTGTGTTGGTGTCTCTGTGTGTGTAATGTGTGAGTGCAGCAGTGTGTGAGTGTGTGAGTGCGAATGAGTCTGTGAGTGTGTGCGGGTGTGAGTGTGTTTCTTTGTGAAATTTCAGTTGCGTGAGTTGGAGTGATTGTGTGAGTGTGTATATAAGTGTGCGATAGTGTGTGAGTGTGTGTGATTGTGTGTGAGTATGTGTGTGTGCCTATATGTGTTTGTGTCTATGTGTAGGTGCGTAATTGTGTGTGTGCGACTGTGTGTGAGAATGTGGTTGTTTCTGTGTGTAGGTGTGTGAATGTGTGAGTGTGTTTGTGAGAGTGTAGTTGTGTGAGTGTTTGTGTGTGTGTGAGTGTGTATACGGGTGTGTGATTGTGTCTGAGTTTTTGTGATTGTGTGTGAGAATGTGAGTGAATGTGTCTGTGTGTATGTGTGTGAGTGTGTGAAACAGTGTCTCAGTCTTCGTGATTTTGTGTGGGTGTGTGAGAGTGTGTGTGAGCGTTTGAGTGTAGGTGTGTCTTTTTGAGTGCCTTTGTGGTTATTATATGTGTGTGTGTGAAAGTGTGTGTGTAAGTGTGAGTGGGAGTGAGAGTGGGACTGTGTGTACGAGTGTGTTATTGTGTGTGATTGTGTTTGTGGGTGAGTGTCTGAGCGTCTTTGTGTGCAGGTGTGTGTGTCTGACGGTTTTAGTGTGGGTGTGAGTGCATGTGACTCTGTGAGAGTGTGTGTGTAGTTGTGTGAGTGGGAGTGAGTGTGTGAATGTGTATACGATTGGGTGACTGTGTGTGAGTGTGTGTGATTGTGTGTGAGAATGTGTGTGTGTGAGTCTGTGTGTGTAGGTGTGTGATTGTGCCGAACCCTGTGTGATTGTGTGTGTTTGTGAGGGTGTGTGACAGTGTGTGTGAGTGTAGGAGTGTCTGAGTGCCTGTGTGATTTCTGTATGTGAGTGTGTGTGTGTTTGATGATGCGTTTGTTTGTGTGTGTGTAGGTGTGTTAGTGGGAGTGAGTGTGAATACGAGTGTGTGATTGTGTGTGAGTGTTTTTGTCTGTGACTGGCTGTGAGTGTGTCTGTGAGTGCAGGTGAGAGTGCGTGACTATTTGTGAGTGTGTGTGTGTGATTGCATGTGAGCCTGTGTTTGTGTGTTGGTTTGTTTGTGTGTGTAGGTGTGCGTGTGTGTTTGACAGTGTTTGAGTGAGTGTTAGTGCGTGTGTGTCTGTAAGTGTTTGTGTGAGTAGGTGTGTGAGTGTGTGTGACCGGGTGATTGTGTGTGTGAATGCGTGTGAGTCTGTGTGTCTGTGTGTTTGTGGGTGTGTCTACATGTGTGTAGGTGTGTGACTGTTTATGGCACTGTGTCATTGTGCGTGAGTGCTCATGTGTCTGTGTGTGTGTGTGAGTTTGTGAGAGTGTAGGTGTGATTGGGAATGAGTGTGTGAGTGTGTATATGAGTGTGTCATTGTGTTTGTGTGTGTGTGTGAGTGTGTTTTGTTTAGGTGTGTGCGTGACATTTTGTGTGTCTATGTGTGAGTGTATTTTTGTCTGAGTGTGTGTGTCTGTGTGTAAGTGTGAGAGTGTGCTAGGGTGTTTGTGAGAGTGAAGGTGTGTGAGTGGGAGTGAGTGAGTGAATGTGTATATGAGTAGGTGACTGTGTGTGTGTGCATGTGTGTGCCTGACAGTCTGAATATGTGGGTGTTTCTGTGTGTAGGTGTGTGAGTGTGTGTGTGACATTGTATGAGTGTGTGTGTGACATTGTGTGAGTGTGTGTGTGAGTGCATGTTAATCTGTGTGCGTTGGTGAGTGAGTAGGTGTGCGAGAGCTTGTGGCAGTGTGTGAGTGTGTGTGTTTGTGACATTCTGTGAATGTGTGTTGGTGTCTCTGTGTGTGTAATGTGTGAGTGCAGCAGTGTGTGAGTGTGTGAGTGCGAATGAGTCTGTGAGTGTGTGCGGGTGTGAGTGTGTTTCTTTGTGAAATTTCAGTTGCGTGAGTTGGAGTGATTGTGTGAGTGTGTATATAAGTGTGCGATAGTGTGTGAGTGTGTGTGATTGTGTGTGAGTATGTGTGTGTTCCTATATGTGTTTGTGTCTATGTGTAGGTGCGTAATTGTGTGTGTGCTACTGTGTGTGAGAATGTGGGTGTTTCTGTGTGTAGGTGTGTGAATGTGTGAGTGTGTTTGTGAGAGTGTACTTGTGTGAGTGTTTGTGTGTGTGTGAGTGTGTATACGGGTGTGTGATTGTGTCTGAGTTTTTGTGATTGTGTGTGAGAATGTGAGTGAATGTGTCTGTGTGTATGTGTGTGAGTGTGTGAAACAGTGTCTCAGTCTTCGTGATTTTGTGTGGGTGTGTGAGAGTGTGTGTGAGCGTTTGAGTGTAGGTGTGTCTTTTTGAGTGCCTTTGTGGTTATTATATGTGTGTGAGTGAAAGTGTGTGTGTAAGTGTGAGTGGGAGTGAGAGTGGGAGTGTGTGTACGAGTGTGTTATTGTGTGTGATTGTGTTTGTGGGTGAGTGTCTGAGCGTCTTTGTGTGCAGGTGTGTGTGTCTGACGGTTTTAGTGTGGGTGTGAGTGCATGTGACTCTGTGAGAGTGTGTGTGTAGTTGTGTGAGTGGGAGTGAGTGTGTGAATGTGTATACGATTGGGTGACTGTGTGTGAGTGTGTGTGATTGTGTGTGAGAATGTGTGTGTGTGAGTCTGTGTGTGTAGGTGTGTGATTGTGCCGAACCCTGTGTGATTGTGTGTGTTTGTGAGGGTGTGTGACAGTGTGTGTGAGTGTAGGAGTGTCTGAGTGCCTGTGTGATTTCTGTATGTGAGTGTGTGTGTGTTTGATGATGCGTTTGTTTGTGTGTGTGTAGGTGTGTTAGTGGGAGTGAGTGTGAATACGAGTGTGTGATTGTGTGTGAGTGTTTTTGTCTGTGAGTGGCTGTGAGTGTGTCTGTGAGTGCAGGTGAGAGTGCGTGACTATTTGTGAGTGTGTGTGTGATTGCATGTGAGCCTGTGTTTGTGTGTTGGTTTGTTTGTGTGTGTAGGTGTGCATGTGTGTTTGACAGTGTTTGAGTGAGTGTTAGTGCGTGTGTGTCTATAAGTGTTTGTGTGAGTAGGTGTGTGAGTGTGTGTGACCGGGTGATTGTGTGTGTGAATGCGTGTGAGTCTGTGTGTCTGTGTGTTTGTGGGTGTGTCTACATGTGTGTAGGTGTGTGACTGTTTATGGCACTGTGTCATTGTGCGTGAGTGCTCATGTGTCTGTGTGTGTGTGTGAGTTTGTGAGAGTGTAGGTGTGATTGGGAATGAGTGTGTGAGTGTGTATATGAGTGTGTCATTGTGTTTGTGTGTGTGTGTGAGTGTGTTTTGTTTAGGTGTGTGTGTGACATTTTGTGTGTCTATGTGTGAGTGTATTTTTGTCTGAGTGTGTGTGTCTGTGTGTAAGTGTGAGAGTGTGCTAGGGTGTTTGTGAGAGTGAAGGTGTGTGAGTGGGAGTGAGTGAGTGAATGTGTATATGAGTGGGTGACTGTGTGTGTGTGCATGTGTGTGCCTGACAGTCTGAATATGTGGGTGTTTCTGTGTGTAGGTGTGTGAGTGTGTGTGTGACATTGTGTGAGTGTGTGTGTGACATTGTGTGAGTGTGTGTGAGTGCATGTGAATCTGTGTGTGTTGGTGTGTGAGTAGGTGTGCGAGAGCTTGTGGCAGTGTGTGAGTGTGTGTGTTTGTGACATTCTGTGAATGTGTGTTGGTGTCTCTGTGTGTGTAGATGTGTGAGTGCAGCAGTGTGTGAGTGTGTGAGTGCGAATGAGTCTGTGAGTGTGTGCGGGTGTGAGTGTGTTTCTTTGTGAAATTTCAGTTGCGTGAGTTGGAGTGATTGTGTGAGTGTGTATATAAGTGTGCGATAGTGTGTGAGTGTGTGTGATTGTGTGTGAGTATGTGTGTGTGCCTATATATGTTTGTGTCTATGTGTAGGTGCGTAATTGTGTGTGTGCTACTGTGTGTGAGAATGTGGTTGTTTCTGTGTGTAGGTGTGTGAATGTGTGAGTGTGTTTGTGAGAGTGTAGTTGTGTGAGTGTTTGTGTGTGTGTGAGTGTGTATACGGGTGTGTGATTGTGTCTGAGTTTTTGTGATTGTGTGTGAGAATGTGAGTGAATGTGTCTGTGTGTATGTGTGTGAGTGTGTGAAACAGTGTCTCAGTCTTCGTGATTTTGTGTGGGTGTGTGAGAGTGTGTGTGAGCGTTTGAGTGTAGGTGTGTCTTTTTGAGTGCCTTTGTGGTTATTATATGTGTGTGTGTGAAAGTGTGTGTGTAAGTGTGAGTGGGAGTGAGAGTGGGACTGTGTGTACGAGTGTGTTATTGTGTGTGATTGTGTTTGTGGGTGAGTGTCTGAGCGTCTTTGTGTGCAGGTGTGTGTGTCTGACGGTTTTAGTGTGGGTGTGAGTGCATGTGACTCTGAGAGTGTGTGTGTAGTTGTGTGAGTGGGAGTGAGTGTGTGAATGTGTATACGATTGGGTGACTGTGTGTGAGTGTGTGTGATTGTGTGTGAGAATGTGTGTGTGTGAGTCTGTTTGTGTAGGTGTGTGATTGTGCCGAACCCTGTGTGATTGTGTGTGTTTGTGAGGGTGTGTGACAGTGTGTGTGAGTGTAGGAGTGTCTGAGTGCCTGTGTGATTTCTGTATGTGAGTGTGTGTGTGTTTGATGATGCGTTTGTTTGTGTGTGTGTAGGTGTGTTAGTGGGAGTGAGTGTGAATACGAGTGTGTGATTGTGTGTGAGTGTTTTTGTCTGTGAGTGGCTGTGAGTGTGTCTGTGAGTGCAGGTGAGAGTGCGTGACTATTTGTGAGTGTGTGTGTGATTGCATGAGAGCCTGTGTTTGTGTGTTGGTTTGTTTGAGTGTGTAGGTGTGCGTGTGTGTTTGACAGTGTTTGAGTGAGTGTTAGTGCGTGTGTGTCTGTAAGTGTTTGTGTGAGTAGGTGTGTGAGTGTGTGTGACCGGGTGATTGTGTGTGTGAATGCGTGTGAGTCTGTGTGTCTGTGTGTTTGTGGGTGTGTCTACATGTGTGTAGGTGTGTGACTGTTTATGGCACTGTGTCATTGTGCGTGAGTGCTCATGTGTCTGTGTGTGTGTGTGAGTTTGTGAGAGTGTAGGTGTGATTGGGAATGAGTGTGTGAGTGTGTATATGAGTGTGTCATTGTGTTTGTGTGTGTGTGTGAGTGTGTTTTGTTTAGGTGTGTGCGTGACATTTTGTGTGTCTATGTGTGAGTGTATTTTTGTCTGAGTGTGTGTGTTTGTGTGTAAGTGTGAGAGTGTGCTAGGGTGTTTGTGAGAGTGAAGGTGTGTGAGTGGGAGTGAGTGAGTGAATGTGTATATGAGTGGGTGACTGTGTGTGTGTGCATGTGTGTGCCTGACAGTCTGAATATGTGGGTGTTTCTGTGTGTAGGTGTGTGAGTGTGTGTGTGACATTGTGTGAGTGTGTGTGTGACATTGTGTGAGTGTGTGTGAGTGCATGTGAATCTGTGTGTGTTGGTGTGTGAGTAGGTGTGCGAGAGCTTGTGGCAGTGTGTGAGTGTGTGTGTTTGTGACATTCTGTGAATGTGTGTTGGTGTCTCTGTGTGTGTAGATGTGTGAGTGCAGCAGTGTGTGAGTGTGTGAGTGCGAATGAGTCTGTGAGTGTGTGCGGGTGTGAGTGTGTTTCTTTGTGAAATTTCAGTTGCGTGAGTTGGAGTGATTGTGTGAGTGTGTATATAAGTGTGCGATAGTGTGTGAGTGTGTGTGATTGTGTGTGAGTATGTGTGTGTGCCTATATGTGTTTGTGTCTATGTGTAGGTGCGTAATTGTGTGTGTGCTACTGTGTGTGAGAATGTGGGTGTTTCTGTGTGTAGGTGTGTGAATGTGTGAGTGTGTTTGTGAGAGTGTAGTTGTGTGCGTGTTTGTGTGTGTGAGTGTGTATACGGGTGTGTGATTGTGTCTGAGTTTTTGTGATTGTGTGTGAGAATGTGAGTGAATGTGTCTATGTGTATGTGTGTGAGTGTGTGAAACAGTGTCTCAGTCTTCGTGATTTTGTGTGGGTGTGTGAGAGTGTGTGTGAGCGTTTGAGTGTAGGTGTGTCTTTTTGAGTGCCTTTGTGGTTATTATATGTGTGTGAGTGAAAGTGTGTGTGTAAGTGTGAGTGGGAGTGAGAGTGGGACTGTGTGTACGAGTGTGTTATTGTGTGTGATTGTGTTTGTGGGTGAGTGTCTGAGCGTCTTTGTGTGCAGGTGTGTGTGTCTGACGGTTTTAGTGTGGGTGTGAGTGCATGTGACTCTGTGAGAGTGTGTGTGTAGTTGTGTGAGTGGGAGTGAGTGTGTGAATGTGTATACGATTGGGTGACTGTGTGTGAGTGTGTGTGATTGTGTGTGAGAATGTGTGTGAGTGAGTCTGTGTGTGTAGGTGTGTGATTGTGCCGAACCCTGTGTGATTGTGTGTGTTTGTGAGGGTGTGTGACAGTGTGTGTGAGTGTAGGAGTGTCTGAGTGCCTGTGTGATTTCTGTATGTGAGTGTGTGTGTTTGATGATGCGTTTGTTTGTGTGTGTGTAGGTGTGTTAGTGGGAGTGAGTGTGAATACGAGTGTGTGATTGTGTGTGAGTGTTTTTGTCTGTGAGTGGCTGTGAGTGTGTCTGTGAGTGCAGGTGAGAGTGCGTGACTATTTGTGAGTGTGTGTGTGATTGCATGTGAGCCTGTGTTTGTGTGTTGGTTTGTTTGTGTGTGTAGGTGTGCGTGTGTGTTTGACAGTGTTTGAGTGAGTGTTAGTGCGTGTGTGTCTGTAAGTGTTTGTGTGAGTAGGTGTGTGAGTGTGTGTGACCGGGTGATTGTGTGTGTGAATGCGTGTGAGTCTGTGTGTCTGTGTGTTTGTGGGTGTGTCTACATGTGTGTAGGTGTGTGACTGTTTATGGCACTGTGTCATTGTGCGTGAGTGCTCATGTGTCTGTGTGTGTGTGTGAGTTTGTGAGAGTGTAGGTGTGATTGGGAATGAGTGTGTGAGTGTGTATATGAGTGTGTCATTGTGTTTGTGTGTGTGTGTGAGTGTGTTTTGTTTAGGTGTGTGCGTGACATTTTGTGTGTCTATGTGTGAGTGTATTTTTATCTGAGTGTGTGTGTCTGTGTGTAAGTGTGAGAGTGTGCTAGGGTGTTTGTGAGAGTTCAGGGGTGTGAGTGGGAGTGAGTGAGTGAATGTGTATATGAGTAGGTGACTGTGTGTGTGTGCATGTGTGTGCCTGACAGTCTGAATATGTGGGTGTTTCTGTGTGTAGGTGTGTGAGTGTGTGTGTGACATTGTATGAGTGTGTGTGTGACATTGTGTGAGTGTGTGTGTGAGTGCATGTGAATCTGTGTGCGTTGGTGTGTGAGTAGGTGTGCGAGAGCTTGTGGCAGTGTGTGAGTGTGTGTGTTTGTGACATTCTGTGAATGTGTGTTGGTGTCTCTGTGTGTGTAATGTGTGAGTGCAGCAGTGTGTGAGTGTGTGAGTGCGAATGAGTCTGTGAGTGTGTGCGGGTGTGAGTGTGTTTCTTTGTGAAATTTCAGTTGCGTGAGTTGGAGTGATTGTGTGAGTGTGTATATAAGTGTGCGATAGTGTGTGAGTGTGTGTGATTGTGTGTGAGTATGTGTGTGTGCCTATATGTGTTTGTGTCTATGTGTAGGTGCGTAATTGTGTGTGTGCTACTGTGTGTGAGAATGTGGTTGTTTCTGTGTGTAGGTGTGTGAATGTGTGAGTGTGTTTGTGAGAGTGTAGTTGTGTGAGTGTTTGTGTGTGTGTGAGTGTGTATACGGGTGTGTGATTGTGTCTGAGTTTTTGTGATTTTGTGTGAGAATGTGAGTGAATGTGTCTGTGTGTATGTGTGTGAGTGTGTGAAACAGTGTCTCAGTCTTCGTGATTTTGTGTGGGTGTGTGAGAGTGTGTGTGAGCGTTTGAGTGTAGGTGTGTCTTTTTGAGTGCCTTTGTGGTTATTATATGTGTGTGAGTGAAAGTGTGTGTGTAAGTGGGAGTGGGAGTGAGAGTGGGACTGTGTGTACGAGTGTGTTATTGTGTGTGATTGTGTTTGTGGGTGAGTGTCTGAGCGTCTTTGTGTGCAGGTGTGTGTGTCTGACGGTTTTAGTGTGGGTGTGAGTGCATGTGACTCTGTGAGATGTGTGTAGTTGTGTGAGTGGGAGTGAGTGTGTGAATGTGTATACGATTGGGTGACTGTGTGTGAGTGTGTGTGATTGTGTGTGAGAATGTGTGTGTGTGAGTCTGTGTGTGTAGGTGTGTGATTGTGCCGAACCCTGTGTGATTGTGTGTGTTTGTGAGGGTGTGTGACAGTGTGTGTGAGTGTAGGAGTGTCTGAGTGCCTGTGTGATTTCTGTATGTGAGTGTGTGTGTGTTTGATGATGCGTTTGTTTGTGTGTGTGTAGGTGTGTTAGTGGGAGTGAGTGTGAATACGAGTGTGTGATTGTGTGTGAGTGTTTTTGTCTGTGAGTGGCTGTGAGTGTGTCTGTGAGTGCAGGTGAGGGTGCGTGACTATTTGTGAGTGTGTGTGTGATTGCATGTGAGCCTGTGTTTGTGTGTTGGTTTGTTTGTGTGTGTAGGTGTGCGTGTGTGTTTGACAGTGTTTGAGTGTGTGTTAGTGCATGTGTGTCTGTAAGTGTTTGTGTGAGTAGGTGTGTGAGTGTGTGTGACCGGGTGATTGTGTGTGTGAATGCGTGTGAGTCTGTGTGTCTGTGTGTTTGTGGGTGTGTCTACATGTGTGTAGGTGTGTGACTGTTTATGGCACTGTGTCATTGTGCGTGAGTGCTCATGTGTCTGTGTGTGTGTGTGAGTTTGTGAGAGTGTAGGTGTGATTGGGAATGAGTGTGTGAGTGTGTATATGAGTGTGTCATTGTGTTTGTGTGTGTGTGTGAGTGTGTTTTGTTTAGGTGTGTGCGTGACATTTTGTGTGTCTATGTGTGAGTGTATTTTTGTCTGAGTGTGTGTGTCTGTGTGTAAGTGTGAGAGTGTGCTAGGGTGTTTGTGAGAGTGAAGGTGTGTGAGTGGGAGTGAGTGAGTGAATGTGTATATGAGTGGGTGACTGTGTGTGTGTGCATGTGTGTGCCTGACAGTCTGAATATGTGGGTGTTTCTGTGTGTAGGTGTGTGAGTGTGTGTGTGACATTGTGTGAGTGTGTGTGTGACATTGTGTGAGTGTGTGTGAGTGCATGTGAATCTGTGTGTGTTGGTGTGTGAGTAGGTGTGCGAGAGCTTGTGGCAGTGTGTGAGTGTGTGTGTTTGTGACATTCTGTGAATGTGTGTTGGTGTCTCTGTGTGTGTAATGTGTGAGTGCAGCAGTGTGTGAGTGTGTGAGTGCGAATGAGTCTGTGAGTGTGTGCGGGTGTGAGTGTGTTTCTTTGTGAAATTTCAGTTGCGTGAGTTGGAGTGATTGTGTGAGTGTGTATATAAGTGTGCGATAGTGTGTGAGTGTGTGTGATTGTGTGTGAGTATGTGTGTGTGCCTATATGTGTTTGTGTCTATGTGTAGGTGCGTAATTGTGTGTGTGCGACTGTGTGTGAGAATGTGGTTGTTTCTGTGTGTAGGTGTGTGAATGTGTGAGTGTGTTTGTGAGAGTGTAGTTGTGTGAGTGTTTGTGTGTGTGTGAGTGTGTATACGGGTGTGTGATTGTGTCTGAGTTTTTGTGATTGTGTGTGAGAATGTGAGTGAATGTGTCTGTGTGTATGTGTGTGAGTGTGTGAAACAGTGTCTCAGTCTTCGTGATTTTGTGTGGGTGTGTGAGAGTGTGTGTGAGCGTTTGAGTGTAGGTGTGTCTTTTTGAGTGCCTTTGTGGTTATTATATGTGTGTGTGTGAAAGTGTGTGTGTAAGTGTGAGTGGGAGTGAGAGTGGGACTGTGTGTACGAGTGTGTTATTGTGTGTGATTGTGTTTGTGGGTGAGTGTCTGAGCGTCTTTGTGTGCAGGTGTGTGTGTCTGACGGTTTTAGTGTGGGTGTGAGTGCATGTGACTCTGAGAGTGTGTGTGTAGTTGTGTGAGTGGGAGTGAGTGTGTGAATGTGTATACGATTGGGTGACTGTGTGTGAGTGTGTGTGATTGTGTGTGAGAATGTGTGTGTGTGAGTCTGTGTGTGTAGGTGTGTGATTGTGCCGAACCCTGTGTGATTGTGTGTGTTTGTGAGGGTGTGTGACAGTGTGTGTGAGTGTAGGAGTGTCTGAGTGCCTGTGTGATTTCTGTATGTGAGTGTGTGTGTGTTTGATGATGCGTTTGTTTGTGTGTGTGTAGGTGTGTTAGTGGGAGTGAGTGTGAATACGAGTGTGTGATTGTGTGTGAGTGTTTTTGTCTGTGAGTGGCTGTGAGTGTGTCTGTGAGTGCAGGTGAGAGTGCGTGACTATTTGTGAGTGTGTGTGTGATTGCATGTGAGCCTGTGTTTGTGTGTTGGTTTGTTTGTGTGTGTAGGTGTGCATGTGTGTTTGACAGTGTTTGAGTGAGTGTTAGTGCGTGTGTGTCTATAAGTGTTTGTGTGAGTAGGTGTGTGAGTGTGTGTGACCGGGTGATTGTGTGTGTGAATGCGTGTGAGTCTGTGTGTCTGTGTGTTTGTGGGTGTGTCTACATGTGTGTAGGTGTGTGACTGTTTATGGCACTGTGTCATTGTGCGTGAGTGCTCATGTGTCTGTGTGTGTGTGTGAGTTTGTGAGAGTGTAGGTGTGATTGGGAATGAGTGTGTGAGTGTGTATATGAGTGTGTCATTGTGTTTGTGTGTGTGTGTGAGTGTGTTTTGTTTAGGTGTGTGCGTGACATTTTGTGTGTCTATGTGTGAGTGTATTTTTGTCTGAGTGTGTGTGTCTGTGTGTAAGTGTGAGAGTGTGCTAGGGTGTTTGTGAGAGTGAAGGTGTGTGAGTGGGAGTGAGTGAGTGAATGTGTATATGAGTGGGTGACTGTGTGTGCGTGCATGTGTGTGCCTGACAGTCTGAATATGTGGGTGTTTCTGTGTGTAGGTGTGTGAGTGTGTGTGTGACATTGTGTGAGTGTGTGTGTGACATTGTGTGAGTGTGTGTGAGTGCATGTGAATCTGTGTGTGTTGGTGTGTGAGTAGGTGTGCGAGAGCTTGTGGCAGTGTGTGAGTGTGTGTGTTTGTGACATTCTGTGAATGTGTGTTGGTGTCTCTGTGTGTGTAGATGTGTGAGTGCAGCAGTGTGTGAGTGTGTGAGTGCGAATGAGTCTGTGAGTGTGTGCGGGTGTGAGTGTGTTTCTTTGTGAAATTTCAGTTGCGTGAGTTGGAGTGATTGTGTGAGTGTGTATATAAGTGTGCGATAGTGTGTGAGTGTGTGTGATTGTGTGTGAGTATGTGTGTGTGCCTATATATGTTTGTGTCTATGTGTAGGTGCGTAATTGTGTGTGTGCTACTGTGTGTGAGAATGTGGTTGTTTCTGTGTGTAGGTGTGTGAATGTGTGAGTGTGTTTGTGAGAGTGTAGTTGTGTGAGTGTTTGTGTGTGTGTGAGTGTGTATACGGGTGTGTGATTGTGTCTGAGTTTTTGTGATTGTGTGTGAGAATGTGAGTGAATGTGTCTGTGTGTATGTGTGTGAGTGTGTGAAACAGTGTCTCAGTCTTCGTGATTTTGTGTGGGTGTGTGAGAGTGTGTGTGAGCGTTTGAGTGTAGGTGTGTCTTTTTGAGTGCCTTTGTGGTTATTATATGTGTGTGTGTGAAAGTGTGTGTGTAAGTGTGAGTGGGAGTGAGAGTGGGACTGTGTGTACGAGTGTGTTATTGTGTGTGATTGTGTTTGTGGGTGAGTGTCTGAGCGTCTTTGTGTGCAGGTGTGTGTGTCTGACGGTTTTAGTGTGGGTGTGAGTGCATGTGACTCTGAGAGTGTGTGTGTAGTTGTGTGAGTGGGAGTGAGTGTGTGAATGTGTATACGATTGGGTGACTGTGTGTGAGTGTGTGTGATTGTGTGTGAGAATGTGTGTGTGTGAGTCTGTGTGTGTAGGTGTGTGATTGTGCCGAACCCTGTGTGATTGTGTGTGTTTGTGAGGGTGTGTGACAGTGTGTGTGAGTGTAGGAGTGTCTGAGTGCCTGTGTGATTTCTGTATGTGAGTGTGTGTGTGTTTGATGATGCGTTTGTTTGTGTGTGTGTAGGTGTGTTAGTGGGAGTGAGTGTGAATACGAGTGTGTGATTGTGTGTGAGTGTTTTTGTCTGTGAGTGGCTGTGAGTGTGTCTGTGAGTGCAGGTGAGAGTGCGTGACTATTTGTGAGTGTGTGTGTGATTGCATGTGAGCCTGTGTTTGTGTGTTGGTTTGTTTGTGTGTGTAGGTGTGCGTGTGTGTTTGACAGTGTTTGAGTGAGTGTTAGTGCATGTGTGTCTGTAAGTGTTTGTGTGAGTAGGTGTGTGAGTGTGTGTGACCGGGTGATTGTGTGTGTGAATGCGTGTGAGTCTGTGTGTCTGTGTGTTTGTGGGTGTGTCTACATGTGTGTAGGTGTGTGACTGTTTATGGCACTGTGTCATTGTGCGTGAGTGCTCATGTGTCTGTGTGTGTGTGTGAGTTTGTGAGAGTGTAGGTGTGATTGGGAATGAGTGTGTGAGTGTGTATATGAGTGTGTCATTGTGTTTGTGTGTGTGTGTGAGTGTGTTTTGTTTAGGTGTGTGCGTGACATTTTGTGTGTCTATGTGTGAGTGTATTTTTGTCTGAGTGTGTGTGTCTGTGTGTAAGTGTGAGAGTGTGCTAGGGTGTTTGTGAGAGTGAAGGTGTGTGAGTGGGAGTGAGTGAGTGAATGTGTATATGAGTGGGTGACTGTGTGTGTGTGCATGTGTGTGCCTGACAGTCTGAATATGTGGGTGTTTCTGTGTGTAGGTGTGTGAGTGTGTGTGTGACATTGTGTGAGTGTGTGTGTGACATTGTGTGAGTGTGTGTGAGTGCATGTGAATCTGTGTGTGTTGGTGTGTGAGTAGGTGTGCGAGAGCTTGTGGCAGTGTGTGAGTGTGTGTGTTTGTGACATTCTGTGAATGTGTGTTGGTGTCTCTGTGTGTGTAGATGTGTGAGTGCAGCAGTGTGTGAGTGTGTGAGTGCGAATGAGTCTGTGAGTGTGTGCGGGTGTGAGTGTGTTTCTTTGTGAAATTTCAGTTGCGTGTGTTGGAGTGATTGTGTGAGTGTGTATATAAGTGTGCGATAGTGTGTGAGTGTGTGTGATTGTGTGTGAGTATGTGTGTGTGCCTATATGTGTTTGTGTCTATGTGTAGGTGCGTAATTGTGTGTGTGCTACTGTGTGTGAGAATGTGGTTGTTTCTGTGTGTAGGTGTGTGAATGTGTGAGTGTGTTTGTGAGAGTGTAGTTGTGTGAGTGTTTGTGTGTGTGTGAGTGTGTATACGGGTGTGTGATTGTGTCTGAGTTTTTGTGATTTTGTGTGAGAATGTGAGTGAATGTGTCTGTGTGTATGTGTGTGAGTGTGTGAAACAGTGTCTCAGTCTTCGTGATTTTGTGTGGGTGTGTGAGAGTGTGTGTGAGCGTTTGAGTGTAGGTGTGTCTTTTTGAGTGCCTTTGTGGTTATTATATGTGTGTGAGTGAAAGTGTGTGTGTAAGTGTGAGTGGGAGTGAGAGTGGGACTGTGTGTACGAGTGTGTTATTGTGTGTGATTGTGTTTGTGGGTGAGTGTCTGAGCGTCTTTGTGTGCAGGTGTGTGTGTCTGACGGTTTTAGTGTGGGTGTGAGTGCATGTGACTCTGTGAGAGTGTGTGTAGTTGTGTGAGTGGGAGTGAGTGTGTGAATGTGTATACGATTGGGTGACTGTGTGTGAGTGTGTGTGATTGTGTGTGAGAATGTGTGTGTGTGAGTCTGTGTGTGTAGGTGTGTGATTGTGCCGAACCCTGTGTGATTGTGTGTGTTTGTGAGGGTGTGTGACAGTGTGTGTGAGTGTAGGAGTGTCTGAGTGCCTGTGTGATTTCTGTATGTGAGTGTGTGTGTGTTTGGTGATGCGTTTGTTTGTGTGTGTGTAGGTGTGTTAGTGGGAGTGAGTGTGAATACGAGTGTGTGATTGTGTGTGAGTGCTTTTGTCTGTGAGTGGCTGTGAGTGTGTCTGTGAGTGCAGGTGAGAGTGCGTGACTATTTGTGAGTGTCTGTGTGATTGCATGTGAGCCTGTGTTTGTGTGTTGGTTTGTTTGTGTGTGTAGGTGTGCGTGTGTGTTTGACAGTGTTTGAGTGTGTGTTAGTGCGTGTGTGTCTGTAAGTGTTTGTGTGAGTAGGTGTGTGAGTGTGTGTGACCGGGTGATTGTGTGTGTGAATGCGTGTGAGTCTGTGTGTCTGTGTGTTTGTGGGTGTGTCTACATGTGTGTAGGTGTGTGACTGTTTATGGCACTGTGTCATTGTGCGTGAGTGCTCATGTGTCTGTGTGTGTGTGTGAGTTTGTGAGAGTGTAGGTGTGATTGGGAATGAGTGTGTGAGTGTGTATATGAGTGTGTCATTGTGTTTGTGTGTGTGTGTGAGTGTGTTTTGTTTAGGTGTGTGCGTGACATTTTGTGTGTCTATGTGTGAGTGTGTTTTTGTCTGAGTGTGTGTGTCTGTGTGTAAGTGTGAGAGTGTGCTAGGGTGTTTGTGAGAGTGAAGGTGTGTGAGTGGGAGTGAGTGAGTGAATGTGTATATGAGTGGGTGACTGTGTGTGTGTGCATGTGTGTGCCTGACAGTCTGAATATGTGGGTGTTTCTGTGTGTAGGTGTGTGAGTGTGTGTGTGACATTGTGTGAGTGTGTGTGTGACATTGTGTGAGTGTGTGTGAGTGCATGTGAATCTGTGTGCGTTGGTGTGTGAGCAGGTGTGCGAGAGCTTGTGGCAGTGTGTGAGTGTGTGTGTTTGTGACATTCTGTGAATGTGTGTTGGTGTCTCTTTGTGTGTAATGTGTGAGTGCAGCAGTGTGTGAGTGTGTGAGTGCGAATGAGTCTGTGAGTGTGTGCGGGTGTGAGTGTGTTTCTTTGTGAAATTTCAGTTGCGTGAGTTGGAGTGATTGTGTGAGTGTGTATATAAGTGTGCGATAGTGTGTGAGTGTGTGTGATTGTGTGTGAGTATGTGTGTGTGCCTATATGTGTTTGTGTCTATGTGTAGGTGCGTAATTGTGTGTGTGCGATTGTGTGTGAGAATGTGGTTGTTTCTGTGTGTAGGTGTGTGAATGTGTGAGTGTGTTTGTGAGAGTGTAGTTGTGTGCGTGTTTGTGTGTGTGTGAGTGTGTATACGGGTGTGTGATTGTGTCTGAGTTTTTGTGATTGTGTGTGAGAATGTGAGTGAATGTGTCTGTGTGTATGTGTGTGAGTGTGTGAAACAGTGTCTCAGTCTTCGTGATTTTGTGTGGGTGTGTGAGAGTGTGTGTGAGCGTTTGAGTGTAGGTGTGTCTTTTTGAGTGCCTTTGTGGTTATTATATGTGTGTGTGTGAAAGTGTGTGTGTAAGTGTGAGTGGGAGTGAGAGTGGGACTGTGTGTACGAGTGTGTTATTGTGTGTGATTGTGTTTGTGGGTGAGTGTCTGAGCGTCTTTGTGTGCAGGTGTGTGTGTCTGACGGTTTTAGTGTGGGTGTGAGTGCATGTGACTCTGTGAGAGTGTGTGTGTAGTTGTGTGAGTGGGAGTGAGTGTGTGAATGTGTATACGATTGGGTGATTGTGTGTGAGTGTGTGTGATTGTGTGTGAGAATGTGTGTGTGTGAGTCTGTGTGTGTAGGTGTGTGATTGTGCCGAACCCTGTGTGATTGTGTGTGTTTGTGAGGGTGTGTGACAGTGTGTGTGAGTGTAGGAGTGTCTGAGTGCCTGTGTGATTTCTGTATGTGAGTGTGTGTGTGTTTGATGATGCGTTTGTTTGTGTGTGTGTAGGTGTGTTAGTGGGAGTGAGTGTGAATACGAGTGTGTGATTGTGTGTGAGTGTTTTTGTCTGTGAGTGGCTGTGAGTGTGTCTGTGAGTGCAGGTGAGGGTGCGTGACTATTTGTGAGTGTGTGTGTGATTGCATGTGAGCCTGTGTTTGTGTGTTGGTTTGTTTGTGTGTGTAGGTGTGCGTGTGTGTTTGACAGTGTTTGAGTGAGTGTTAGTGCGTGTGTGTCTGTAAGTGTTTGTGTGAGTAGGTGTGTGAGTGTGTGTGACCGGGTGATTGTGTGTGTGAATGCGTGTGAGTCTGTGTGTCTGTGTGTTTGTGGGTGTGTCTACATGTGTGTAGGTGTGTGACTGTTTATGGCACTGTGTCATTGTGCGTGAGTGCTCATGTGTCTGTGTGTGTGTGTGAGTTTGTGAGAGTGTAGGTGTGATTGGGAATGAGTGTGTGAGTGTGTATATGAGTGTGTCATTGTGTTTGTGTGTGTGTGTGAGTGTGTTTTGTTTAGGTGTGTGCGTGACATTTTGTGTGTCTATGTGTGAGTGTATTTTTGTCTGAGTGTGTGTGTCTGTGTGTAAGTGTGAGAGTGTGCTAGGGTGTTTGTGAGAGTGAAGGTGTGTGAGTGGGAGTGAGTGAGTGAATGTGTATATGAGTGGGTGACTGCGTGTGTGTGCATGTGTGTGCCTGAGAGTCTGAATATGTGGGTGTTTCTGTGTGTAGGTGTGTGAGTGTGTGTGTGACATTGTGTGAGTGTGTGTGTGACATTGTGTGTGAGTGTGTGAGTGCATGTGAATCTGTGTGCGTTGGTGTGTGAGTAGGTGTGCGAGAGCTTGTGGCAGTGTGTGAGTGTGTGTGTTTGTGACATTCTGTGAATGTGTGTTGGTGTCTCTGTGTGTGTAGATGTGTGAGTGCAGCAGTGTGTGAGTGTGTGAGTGCGAATGAGTCTGTGAGTGTGTGCGGGTGTGAGTGTGTTTCTTTGTGAAATTTCAGTTGCGTGAGTTGGAGTGATTGTGTGAGTGTGTATATAAGTGTGCGATAGTGTGTGAGTGTGTGTGATTGTGTGTGAGTATGTGTGTGTGCCTATATGTGTTTGTGTCTATGTGTAGGTGCGTAATTGTGTGTGTGCGACTGTGTGTGAGAATGTGGGTGTTTCTGTGTGTATGTGTGTGAATGTGTGAGTGTGTTTGTGAGAGTGTACTTGTGTGAGTGTTTGTGTGTGTGTGAGTGAGTATACGGGTGTGTGATTGTGTCTGAGTTTTTGTGATTGTGTGTGAGAATGTGAGTGAATGTGTCTGTGTGTATGTGTGTGAGTGTGTGAAACAGTGTCTCAGTCTTCGTGATTTTGTGTGGGTGTGTGAGAGTGTGTGTGAGCGTTTGAGTGTAGGTGTGTCTTTTTGAGTGCCTTTGTGGTTATTATATGTGTGTGTGTGTGAAAGTGTGTGTGTAAGTGTGAGTGGGAGTGAGAGTGGGACTGTGTGTACGAGTGTGTTATTGTGTGTGATTGTGTTTGTGGGTGAGTGTCTGAGCGTCTTTGTGTGCAGGTGTGTGTGTCTGACGGTTTTAGTGTGGGTGTGAGTGCATGTGACTCTGTGAGAGTGTGTGTGTAGTTGTGTGAGTGGGAGTGAGTGTGTGAATGTGTATACGATTGGGTGACTGTGTGTGAGTGTGTGTGATTGTGTGTGAGAATGTGTGTGTGTGAGTCTGTGTGTGTAGGTGTGTGATTGTGCCGAACCCTGTGTGATTGTGTGTGTTTGTGAGGGTGTGTGACAGTGTGTGTGAGTGTAGGAGTGTCTGAGTGCCTGTGTGATTTCTGTATGTGAGTGTGTGTGTGTTTGATGATGCGTTTGTTTGTGTGTGTGTAGGTGTGTTAGTGGGAGTGAGTGTGAATACGAGTGTGTGATTGTGTGTGAGTGTTTTTGTCTGTGAGTGGCTGTGAGTGTGTCTGTGAGTGCAGGTGAGGGTGCGTGACTATTTGTGAGTGTGTGTGTGTGATTGCATGTGAGCCTGTGTTTGTGTGTTGGTTTGTTTGTGTGTGTAGGTGTGCGTGTGTGTTTGACAGTGTTTGAGTGAGTGTTAGTGCGTGTGTGTCTGTAAGTGTTTGTGTGAGTAGGTGTGTGAGTGTGTGTGACCGGGTGATTGTGTGTGTGAATGCGTGTGAGTCTGTGTGTCTGTGTGTTTGTGGGTGTGTCTACATGTGTGTAGGTGTGTGACTGTTTATGGCACTGTGTCATTGTGCGTGAGTGCTCATGTGTCTGTGTGTGTGTGTGAGTTTGTGAGAGTGTAGGTGTGATTGGGAATGAGTGTGTGAGTGTGTATATGAGTGTGTCATTGTGTTTGTGTGTGTGTGTGAGTGTGTTTTGTTTAGGTGTGTGCGTGACATTTTGTGTGTCTATGTGTGAGTGTAATTTTGTCTGAGTGTGTGTGTCTGTGTGTAAGTGTGAGAGTGTGCTAGGGTGTTTGTGAGAGTGAAGGTGTGTGAGTGGGAGTGAGTGAGTGAATGTGTATATGAGTGGGTGACTGTGTGTGTGTGCATGTGTGTGCCTGACAGTCTGAATATGTGGGTGTTTCTGTGTGTAGGTGTGTGAGTGTGTGTGTGACATTGTGTGAGTGTGTGTGTGACATTGTGTGAGTGTGTGTGAGTGCATGTGAATCTGTGTGTGTTGGTGTGTGAGTAGGTGTGCGAGAGCTTGTGGCAGTGTGTGAGTGTGTGTGTTTGTGACATTCTGTGAATGTGTGTTGGTGTCTCTGTGTGTGTAATGTGTGAGTGCAGCAGTGTGTGAGTGTGTGAGTGCGAATGAGTCTGTGAGTGTGTGCGGGTGTGAGTGTGTTTCTTTGTGAAATTTCAGTTGCGTGAGTTGGAGTGATTGTGTGAGTGTGTATATAAGTGTGCGATAGTGTGTGAGTGTGTGTGATTGTGTGTGAGTATGTGTGTGTGCCTATATGTGTTTGTGTCTATGTGTAGGTGCGTAATTGTGTGTGTGCGACTGTGTGTGAGAATGTGGTTGTTTCTGTGTGTAGGTGTGTGAATGTGTGAGTGTGTTTGTGAGAGTGTAGTTGTGTGAGTGTTTGTGTGTGTGTGAGTGTGTATACGGGTGTGTGATTGTGTCTGAGTTTTTGTGATTGTGTGTGAGAATGTGAGTGAATGTGTCTGTGTGTATGTGTGTGAGTGTGTGAAACAGTGTCTCAGTCTTCGTGATTTTGTGTGGGTGTGTGAGAGTGTGTGTGAGCGTTTGAGTGTAGGTGTGTCTTTTTGAGTGCCTTTGTGGTTATTATATGTGTGTGTGTGAAAGTGTGTGTGTAAGTGTGAGTGGGAGTGAGAGTGGGACTGTGTGTACGAGTGTGTTATTGTGTGTGATTGTGTTTGTGGGTGAGTGTCTGAGCGTCTTTGTGTGCAGGTGTGTGTGTCTGACGGTTTTAGTGTGGGTGTGAGTGCATGTGACTCTGAGAGTGTGTGTGTAGTTGTGTGAGTGGGAGTGAGTGTGTGAATGTGTATACGATTGGGTGACTGTGTGTGAGTGTGTGTGATTGTGTGTGAGAATGTGTGTGTGTGAGTCTGTGTGTGTAGGTGTGTGATTGTGCCGAACCCTGTGTGATTGTGTGTGTTTGTGAGGGTGTGTGACAGTGTGTGTGAGTGTAGGAGTGTCTGAGTGCCTGTGTGATTTCTGTATGTGAGTGTGTGTGTGTTTGATGATGCGTTTGTTTGTGTGTGTGTAGGTGTGTTAGTGGGAGTGAGTGTGAATACGAGTGTGTGATTGTGTGTGAGTGTTTTTGTCTGTGAGTGGCTGTGAGTGTGTCTGTGAGTGCAGGTGAGAGTGCGTGACTATTTGTGAGTGTGTGTGTGATTGCATGTGAGCCTGTGTTTGTGTGTTGGTTTGTTTGTGTGTGTAGGTGTGCATGTGTGTTTGACAGTGTTTGAGTGAGTGTTAGTGCGTGTGTGTCTATAAGTGTTTGTGTGAGTAGGTGTGTGAGTGTGTGTGACCGGGTGATTGTGTGTGTGAATGCGTGTGAGTCTGTGTGTCTGTGTGTTTGTGGGTGTGTCTACATGTGTGTAGGTGTGTGACTGTTTATGGCACTGTGTCATTGTGCGTGAGTGCTCATGTGTCTGTGTGTGTGTGTGAGTTTGTGAGAGTGTAGGTGTGATTGGGAATGAGTGTGTGAGTGTGTATATGAGTGTGTCATTGTGTTTGTGTGTGTGTGTGAGTGTGTTTTGTTTAGGTGTGTGCGTGACATTTTGTGTGTCTATGTGTGAGTGTATTTTTGTCTGAGTGTGTGTGTCTGTGTGTAAGTGTGAGAGTGTGCTAGGGTGTTTGTGAGAGTGAAGGTGTGTGAGTGGGAGTGAGTGAGTGAATGTGTATATGAGTGGGTGACTGTGTGTGTGTGCATGTGTGTGCCTGACAGTCTGAATATGTGGGTGTTTCTGTGTGTAGGTGTGTGAGTGTGTGTGTGACATTGTGTGAGTGTGTGTGTGACATTGTGTGAGTGTGTGTGAGTGCATGTGAATCTGTGTGTGTTGGTGTGTGAGTAGGTGTGCGAGAGCTTGTGGCAGTGTGTGAGTGTGTGTGTTTGTGACATTCTGTGAATGTGTGTTGGTGTCTCTGTGTGTGTAGATGTGTGAGTGCAGCAGTGTGTGAGTGTGTGAGTGCGAATGAGTCTGTGAGTGTGTGCGGGTGTGAGTGTGTTTCTTTGTGAAATTTCAGTTGCGTGAGTTGGAGTGATTGTGTGAGTGTGTATATAAGTGTGCGATAGTGTGTGAGTGTGTGTGATTGTGTGTGAGTATGTGTGTGTGCCTATATATGTTTGTGTCTATGTGTAGGTGCGTAATTGTGTGTGTGCTACTGTGTGTGAGAATGTGGTTGTTTCTGTGTGTAGGTGTGTGAATGTGTGAGTGTGTTTGTGAGAGTGTAGTTGTGTGAGTGTTTGTGTGTGTGTGAGTGTGTATACGGGTGTGTGATTGTGTCTGAGTTTTTGTGATTGTGTGTGAGAATGTGAGTGAATGTGTCTGTGTGTATGTGTGTGAGTGTGTGAAACAGTGTCTCAGTCTTCGTGATTTTGTGTGGGTGTGTGAGAGTGTGTGTGAGCGTTTGAGTGTAGGTGTGTCTTTTTGAGTGCCTTTGTGGTTATTATATGTGTGTGTGTGAAAGTGTGTGTGTAAGTGTGAGTGGGAGTGAGAGTGGGACTGTGTGTACGAGTGTGTTATAGTGTGTGATTGTGTTTGTGGGTGAGTGTCTGAGCGTCTTTGTGTGCAGGTGTGTGTGTCTGACGGTTTTAGTGTGGGTGTGAGTGCATGTGACTCTGTGAGTGTGTGTGTAGTTGTGTGAGTGGGAGTGAGTGTGTGAATGTGTATACGATTGGGTGACTGTGTGTGAGTGTGTGTGATTGTGTGTGAGAATGTGTGTGTGTGAGTCTGTGTGTGTAGGTGTGTGATTGTGCCGAACCCTGTGTGATTGTGTGTGTTTGTGAGGGTGTGTGACAGTGTGTGTGAGTGTAGGAGTGTCTGAGTGCCTGTGTGATTTCTGTATGTGAGTGTGTGTGTGTTTGATGATGCGTTTGTTTGTGTGTGTGTAGGTGTGTTAGTGGGAGTGAGTGTGAATACGAGTGTGTGATTGTGTGTGAGTGTTTTTGTCTGTGAGTGGCTGTGAGTGTGTCTGTGAGTGCAGGTGAGAGTGCGTGACTATTTGTGAGTGTGTGTGTGATTGCATGTGAGCCTGTGTTTGTGTGTTGGTTTGTTTGTGTGTGTAGGTGTGCGTGTGTGTTTGACAGTGTTTGAGTGAGTGTTAGTGCGTGTGTGTCTGTAAGTGTTTGTGTGAGTAGGTGTGTGAGTGTGTGTGACCGGGTGATTGTGTGTGTGAATGCGTGTGAGTCTGTGTGTCTGTGTGTTTGTGGGTGTGTCTACATGTGTGTAGGTGTGTGACTGTTTATGGCACTGTGTCATTGTGCGTGAGTGCTCATGTGTCTGTGTGTGTGTGTGAGTTTGTGAGAGTGTAGGTGTGATTGGGAATGAGTGTGTGAGTGTGTATATGAGTGTGTCATTGTGTTTGTGTGTGTGTGTGTGTGTTTTGTTTAGGTGTGTGCGTGACATTTTGTGTGTCTATGTGTGAGTGTATTTTTGTCTGAGTGTGTGTGTCTGTGTGTAAGTGTGAGAGTGTGCTAGGGTGTTTGTGAGAGTGAAGGTGTGTGAGTGGGAGTGAGTGAGTGAATGTGTATATGAGTGGGTGACTGTGTGTGTGTGCATGTGTGTGCCTGACAGTCTGAATATGTGGGTGTTTCTGTGTGTAGGTGTGTGAGTGTGTGTGTGACATTGTGTGAGTGTGTGTGTGACATTGTGTGAGTGTGTGTGAGTGCATGTGAATCTGTGTGTGTTGGTGTGTGAGTAGGTGTGCGAGAGCTTGTGGCAGTGTGTGAGTGTGTGTGTTTGTGACATTCTGTGAATGTGTGTTGGTGTCTCTGTGTGTGTAGATGTGTGAGTGCAGCAGTGTGTGAGTGTGTGAGTGCGAATGAGTCTGTGAGTGTGTGCGGGTGTGAGTGTGTTTCTTTGTGAAATTTCAGTTGCGTGAGTTGGAGTGATTGTGTGAGTGTGTATATAAGTGTGCGATAGTGTGTGAGTGTGTGTGATTGTGTGTGAGTATGTGTGTGTGCCTATATGTGTTTGTGTCTATGTGTAGGTGCGTAATTGTGTGTGTGCTACTGTGTGTGAGAATGTGGGTGTTTCTGTGTGTAGGTGTGTGAATGTGTGAGTGTGTTTGTGAGAGTGTAGTTGTGTGAGTGTTTGTGTGTGTGAGTGTGTATACGGGTGTGTGATTGTGTCTGAGTTTTTGTGATTGTGTGTGAGAATGTGAGTGAATGTGTCTATGTGTATGTGTGTGAGTGTGTGAAACAGTGTCTCAGTCTTCGTGATTTTGTGTGGGTGTGTGAGAGTGTGTGTGAGCGTTTGAGTGTAGGTGTGTCTTTTTGAGTGCCTTTGTGGTTATTATATGTGTGTGAGTGAAAGTGTGTGTGTAAGTGTGAGTGGGAGTGAGAGTGGGACTGTGTGTACGAGTGTGTTCTTGTGTGTGATTGTGTTTGTGGGTGAGTGTCTGAGCGTCTTTGTGTGCAGGTGTGTGTGTCTGACGGTTTTAGTGTGGGTGTGAGTGCATGTGACTCTGTGAGAGTGTGTGTGTAGTTGTGTGAGTGGGAGTGAGTGTGTGAATGTGTATACGATTGGGTGACTGTGTGTGAGTGTGTGTGATTGTGTGTGAGAATGTGTGTGAGTGAGTCTGTGTGTGTAGGTGTGTGATTGTGCCGAACCCTGTGTGATTGTGTGCGTTTGTGAGGGTGTGTGACAGTGTGTGTGAGTGAAGGAGTGTCTGAGTGCCTGTGTGATTTCTGTATGTGAGTGTGTGTGTGTTTGATGATGCGTTTGTTTGTGTGTGTGTAGGTGTGTTAGTGGGAGTGAGTGTGAATACGAGTGTGTGATTGTGTGTGAGTGTTTTTGTCTGTGAGTGGCTGTGAGTGTGTCTGTGAGTGCAGGTGAGAGTGCGTGACTATTTGTGAGTGTGTGTGTGATTGCATGTGAGCCTGTGTTTGTGTGTTGGTTTGTTTGTGTGTGTAGGTGTGCGTGTGTGTTTGACAGTGTTTGAGTGAGTGTTAGTGCGTGTGTGTCTGTAAGTGTTTGTGTGAGTAGGTGTGTGAGTGTGTGTGACCGGGTGATTGTGTGTGTGAATGCGTGTGAGTCTGTGTGTCTGTGTGTTTGTGGGTGTGTCTACATGTGTGTAGGTGTGTGACTGTTTATGGCACTGTGTCATTGTGCGTGAGTGCTCATGTGTCTGTGTGTGTGTGTGAGTTTGTGAGAGTGTAGGTGTGATTGGGAATGAGTGTGTGAGTGTGTATATGAGTGTGTCATTGTGTTTGTGTGTGTGTGTGAGTGTGTTTTGTTTAGGTGTGTGCGTGACATTTTGTGTGTCTATGTGTGAGTGTATTTTTATCTGAGTGTGTGTGTCTGTGTGTAAGTGTGAGAGTGTGCTAGGGTGTTTGTGAGAGTTCAGGGGTGTGAGTGGGAGTGAGTGAGTGAATGTGTATATGAGTAGGTGACTGTGTGTGTGTGCATGTGTGTGCCTGACAGTCTGAATATGTGGGTGTTTCTGTGTGTAGGTGTGTGAATGTGTGAGTGTGTTTGTGAGAGTGTAGTTGTGTGAGTGTTTGTGTGTGTGTGAGTGTGTATACGGGTGTGTGATTGTGTCTGAGTTTTTGTGATTTTGTGTGAGAATGTGAGTGAATGTGTCTGTGTGTATGTGTGTGAGTGTGTGAAACAGTGTCTCAGTCTTCGTGATTTTGTGTGGGTGTGTGAGAGTGTGTGTGAGCGTTTGAGTGTAGGTGTGTCTTTTTGAGTGCCTTTGTGGTTATTATATGTGTGTGAGTGAAAGTGTGTGTGTAAGTGTGAGTGGGAGTGAGAGTGGGACTGTGTGTACGAGTGTGTTATTGTGTGTGATTGTGTTTGTGGGTGAGTGTCTGAGCGTCTTTGTGTGCAGGTGTGTGTGTCTGACGGTTTTAGTGTGGGTGTGAGTGCATGTGACTCTGTGAGATGTGTGTAGTTGTGTGAGTGGGAGTGAGTGTGTGAATGTGTATACGATTGGGTGACTGTGTGTGAGTGTGTGTGATTGTGTGTGAGAATGTGTGTGTGTGAGTCTGTGTGTGTAGGTGTGTGATTGTGCCAAACCCTGTGTGATTGTGTGTGTTTGTGAGGGTGTGTGACAGTGTGTGTGAGTGTAGGAGTGTCTGAGTGCCTGTGTGATTTCTGTATGTGAGTGTGTGTGTGTTTGATGATGCGTTTGTTTGTGTGTGTGTAGGTGTGTTAGTGGGAGTGAGTGTGAATACGAGTGTGTGATTGTGTGTGAGTGTTTTTGTCTGTGAGTGGCTGTGAGTGTGTCTGTGAGTGCAGGTGAGAGTGCGTGACTATTTGTGAGTGTGTGTGTGATTGCATGTGAGCCTGTGTTTGTGTGTTGGTTTGTTTGTGTGTGTAGGTGTGCGTGTGTGTTTGACAGTGTTTGAGTGTGTGTTAGTGCATGTGTGTCTGTAAGTGTTTGTGTGAGTAGGTGTGTGAGTGTGTGTGACCGGGTGATTGTGTGTGTGAATGCGTGTGAGTCTGTGTGTCTGTGTGTTTGTGGGTGTGTCTACATGTGTGTAGGTGTGTGACTGTTTATGGCACTGTGTCATTGTGCGTGAGTGCTCATGTGTCTGTGTGTGTGTGTGAGTTTGTGAGAGTGTAGGTGTGATTGGGAATGAGTGTGTGAGTGTGTATATGAGTGTGTCATTGTGTTTGTGTGTGTGTGTGAGTGTGTTTTGTTTAGGTGTGTGCGTGACATTTTGTGTGTCTATGTGTGAGTGTGTTTTTGTCTGAGTGTGTGTGTCTGTGTGTAAGTGTGAGAGTGTGCTAGGGTGTTTGTGAGAGTGAAGGTGTGTGAGTGGGAGTGAGTGAGTGAATGTGTATATGAGTAGGTGACTGTGTGTGTGTGCATGTGTGTGCCTGACAGTCTGAATATGTGGGTGTTTCTGTGTGTAGGTGTGTGAGTGTGTGTGTGACATTGTGTGAGTGTGTGTGTGACATTGTGTGAGTGTGTGTGTGAGTGCATGTGAATCTGTGTGCGTTGGTGTGTGAGTAGGTGTGCGAGAGCTTGTGGCAGTGTGTGAGTGTGTGTGTTTGTGACATTCTGTGAATGTGTGTTGGTGTCTCTGTGTGTGTAATGTGTGAGTGCAGCAGTGTGTGAGTGTGTGAGTGCGAATGAGTCTGTGAGTGTGTGCGGGTGTGAGTGTGTTTCTTTGTGAAATTTCAGTTGCGTGAGTTGGAGTGATTGTGTGAGTGTGTATATAAGTGTGCGATAGTGTGTGAGTGTGTGTGATTGTGTGTGAGTATGTGTGTGTGCCTATATGTGTTTGTGTCTATGTGTAGGTGCGCAATTGTGTGTGTGCTACTGTGTGTGAGAATGTGGTTGTTTCTGTGTGTAGGTGTGTGAATGTGTGAGTGTGTTTGTGAGAGTGTAGTTGTGTGAGTGTTTGTGTGTGTGTGAGTGTGTATACGGGTGTGTGATTGTGTCTGAGTTTTTGTGATTTTGTGTGAGAATGTGAGTGAATGTGTCTGTGTGTATGTGTGTGAGTGTGTGAAACAGTGTCTCAGTCTTCGTGATTTTGTGTGGGTGTGTGAGAGTGTGTGTGAGCGTTTGAGTGTAGGTGTGTCTTTTTGAGTGCCTTTGTGGTTATTATATGTGTGTGAGTGAAAGTGTGTGTGTAAGTGGGAGTGGGAGTGAGAGTGGGACTGTGTGTACGAGTGTGTTATTGTGTGTGATTGTGTTTGTGGGTGAGTGTCTGAGCGTCTTTGTGTGCAGGTGTGTGTGTCTGACGGTTTTAGTGTGGGTGTGAGTGCATGTGACTCTGTGAGATGTGTGTAGTTGTGTGAGTGGGAGTGAGTGTGTGAATGTGTATACGATTGGGTGACTGTGTGTGAGTGTGTGTGATTGTGTGTGAGAATGTGTGTGTGTGAGTCTGTGTGTGTAGGTGTGTGATTGTGCCAAACCCTGTGTGATTGTGTGTGTTTGTGAGGGTGTGTGACAGTGTGTGTGAGTGTAGGAGTGTCTGAGTGCCTGTGTGATTTCTGTATGTGAGTGTGTGTGTGTTTGATGATGCGTTTGTTTGTGTGTGTGTAGGTGTGTTAGTGGGAGTGAGTGTGAATACGAGTGTGTGATTGTGTGTGAGTGTTTTTGTCTGTGAGTGGCTGTGAGTGTGTCTGTGAGTGCAGGTGAGAGTGCGTGACTATTTGTGAGTGTGTGTGTGATTGCATGTGAGCCTGTGTTTGTGTGTTGGTTTGTTTGTGTGTGTAGGTGTGCGTGTGTGTTTGACAGTGTTTGAGTGTGTGTTAGTGCATGTGTGTCTGTAAGTGTTTGTGTGAGTAGGTGTGTGAGTGTGTGTGACCGGGTGATTGTGTGTGTGAATGCGTGTGAGTCTGTGTGTCTGTGTGTTTGTGGGTGTGTCTACATGTGTGTAGGTGTGTGACTGTTTATGGCACTGTGTCATTGTGCGTGAGTGCTCATGTGTCTGTGTGTGTGTGTGAGTTTGTGAGAGTGTAGGTGTGATTGGGAATGAGTGTGTGAGTGTGTATATGAGTGTGTCATTGTGTTTGTGTGTGTGTGTGAGTGTGTTTTGTTTAGGTGTGTGCGTGACATTTTGTGTGTCTATGTGTGAGTGTGTTTTTGTCTGAGTGTGTGTGTCTGTGTGTAAGTGTGAGAGTGTGCTAGGGTGTTTGTGAGAGTGAAGGTGTGTGAGTGGGAGTGAGTGAGTGAATGTGTATATGAGTAGGTGACTGTGTGTGTGTGCATGTGTGTGCCTGACAGTCTGAATATGTGGGTGTTTCTGTGTGTAGGTGTGTGAGTGTGTGTGTGACATTGTATGAGTGTGTGTGTGACATTGTGTGAGTGTGTGTGTGAGTGCATGTGAATCTGTGTGCGTTGGTGTGTGAGTAGGTGTGCGAGAGCTTGTGGCAGTGTGTGAGTGTGTGTGTTTGTGACATTCTGTGAATGTGTGTTGGTGTCTCTGTGTGTGTAATGTGTGAGTGCAGCAGTGTGTGAGTGTGTGAGTGCGAATGAGTCTGTGAGTGTGTGCGGGTGTGAGTGTGTTTCTTTGTGAAATTTCAGTTGCGTGAGTTGGAGTGATTGTGTGAGTGTGTATATAAGTGTGCGATAGTGTGTGAGTGTGTGTGATTGTGTGTGAGTATGTGTGTGTGCCTATATGTGTTTGTGTCTATGTGTAGTTGCGTAATTGTGTGTGTGCGATTGTGTGTGAGAATGTGGTTGTTTCTGTGTGTAGGTGTGTGAATGTGTGAGTGTGTTTGTGAGAGTGTAGTTGTGTGCGTGTTTGTGTGTGTGTGAGTGTGTATACGGGTGTGTGATTGTGTCTGAGTTTTTGTGATTGTGTGTGAGAATGTGAGTGAATGTGTCTGTGTGTATGTGTGTGAGTGTGTGAAACAGTGTCTCAGTCTTCGTGATTTTGTGTGGGTGTGTGAGAGTGTGTGTGAGCGTTTGAGTGTAGGTGTGTCTTTTTGAGTGCCTTTGTGGTTATTATATGTGTGTGTGTGAAAGTGTGTGTGTAAGTGTGAGTGGGAGTGAGAGTGGGACTGTGTGTACGAGTGTGTTATTGTGTGTGATTGTGTTTGTGGGTGAGTGTCTGAGCGTCTTTGTGTGCAGGTGTGTGTGTCTGACGGTTTTAGTGTGGGTGTGAGTGCATGTGACTCTGTGAGAGTGTGTGTGTAGTTGTGTGAGTGGGAGTGAGTGTGTGAATGTGTATACGATTGGGTGACTGTGTGTGAGTGTGTGTGATTGTGTGTGAGAATGTGTGTGTGTGAGTCTGTGTGTGTAGGTGTGTGATTGTGCCGAACCCTGTGTGATTGTGTGTGTTTGTGAGGGTGTGTGACAGTGTGTGTGAGTGTAGGAGTGTCTGAGTGCCTGTGTGATTTCTGTATGTGAGTGTGTGTGTGTTTGATGATGCGTTTGTTTGTGTGTGTAGGTGTGTTAGTGGGAGTGAGTGTGAATACGAGTGTGTGATTGTGTGTGAGTGTTTTTGTCTGTGAGTGGCTGTGAGTGTGTCTGTGAGTGCAGGTGAGAGTGCGTGACTATTTGTGAGTGTGTGTGTGATTGCATGTGAGCCTGTGTTTGTGTGTTGGTTTGTTTGTGTGTGTAGGTGTGCGTGTGTGTTTGACAGTGTTTGAGTGAGTGTTAGTGCATGTGTGTCTGTAAGTGTTTGTGTGAGTAGGTGTGTGAGTGTGTGTGACCGGGTGATTGTGTGTGTGAATGCGTGTGAGTCTGTGTGTCTGTGTGTTTGTGGGTGTGTCTACATGTGTGTAGGTGTGTGACTGTTTATGGCACTGTGTCATTGTGCGTGAGTGCTCATGTGTCTGTGTGTGTGTGTGAGTTTGTGAGAGTGTAGGTGTGATTGGGAATGAGTGTGTGAGTGTGTATATGAGTGTGTCATTGTGTTTGTGTGTGTGTGTGAGTGTGTTTTGTTTAGGTGTGTGCGTGACATTTTGTGTGTCTATGTGTGAGTGTATTTTTGTCTGAGTGTGTGTGTCTGTGTGTAAGTGTGAGAGTGTGCTAGGGTGTTTGTGAGAGTGAAGGTGTGTGAGTGGGAGTGAGTGAGTGAATGTGTATATGAGTGGGTGACTGTGTGTGTGTGCATGTGTGTGCCTGACAGTCTGAATATGTGGGTGTTTCTGTGTGTAGGTGTGTGAGTGTGTGTGTGACATTGTGTGAGTGTGTGTGAGTGCATGTGAATCTGTGTGTGTTGGTGTGTGAGTAGGTGTGCGAGAGCTTGTGGCAGTGTGTGAGTGTGTGTGTTTGTGACATTCTGTGAATGTGTGTTGGTGTCTCTGTGTGTGTAGATGTGTGAGTGCAGCAGTGTGTGAGTGTGTGAGTGCGAATGAGTCTGTGAGTGTGTGCGGGTGTGAGTGTGTTTCTTTGTGAAATTTCAGTTGCGTGAGTTGGAGTGATTGTGTGAGTGTGTATATAAGTGTGCGATAGTGTGTGAGTGTGTGTGATTGTGTGTGAGTATGTGTGTGTGCCTATATGTGTTTGTGTCTATGTGTAGGTGCGTAATTGTGTGTGTGCGACTGTGTGTGAGAATGTGGTTGTTTCTGTGTGTAGGTGTGTGAATGTGTGAGTGTGTTTGTGAGAGTGTAGTTGTGTGAGTGTTTGTGTGTGTGTGAGTGTGTATACGGGTGTGTGATTGTGTCTGAGTTTTTGTGATTGTGTGTGAGAATGTGAGTGAATGTGTCTGTGTGTATGTGTGTGAGTGTGTGAAACAGTGTCTCAGTCTTCGTGATTTTGTGTGGGTGTGTGAGAGTGTGTGTGAGCGTTTGAGTGTAGGTGTGTCTTTTTGAGTGCCTTTGTGGTTATTATATGTGTGTGAGTGAAAGTGTGTGTGTAAGTGTGAGTGGGAGTGAGAGTGGGACTGTGTGTACGAGTGTGTTATTGTGTGTGATTGTGTTTGTGGGTGAGTGTCTGAGCGTCTTTGTGTGCAGGTGTGTGTGTCTGACGGTTTTAGTGTGGGTGTGAGTGCATGTGACTCTGTGAGAGTGTGTGTAGTTGTGTGAGTGGGAGTGAGTGTGTGAATGTGTATACGATTGGGTGACTGTGTGTGAGTGTGTGTGATTGTGTGTGAGAATGTGTGTGTGTGAGTCTGTGTGTGTAGGTGTGTGATTGTGCCGAACCCTGTGTGATTGTGTGTGTTTGTGAGGGTGTGTGACAGTGTGTGTGAGTGTAGGAGTGTCTGAGTGCCTGTGTGATTTCTGTATGTGAGTGTGTGTGTGTTTGGTGATGCGTTTGTTTGTGTGTGTGTAGGTGTGTTAGTGGGAGTGAGTGTGAATACGAGTGTGTGATTGTGTGTGAGTGTTTTTGTCTGTGAGTGGCTGTGAGTGTGTCTGTGAGTGCAGGTGAGAGTGCGTGACTATTTGTGAGTGTGTGTGTGATTGCATGTGAGCCTGTGTTTGTGTGTTGGTTTGTTTGTGTGTGTAGGTGTGCGTGTGTGTTTGACAGTGTTTGAGTGTGTGTTAGTGCGTGTGTGTCTGTAAGTGTTTGTGTGAGTAGGTGTGTGAGTGTGTGTGACCGGGTGATTGTGTGTGTGAATGCGTGTGAGTCTGTGTGTCTGTGTGTTTGTGGGTGTGTCTACATGTGTGTAGGTGTGTGACTGTTTATGGCACTGTGTCATTGTGCGTGAGTGCTCATCTGTCTGTGTGTGTGTGTGAGTTTGTGAGAGTGTAGGTGTGATTGGGAATGAGTGTGTGAGTGTGTATATGAGTGTGTCATTGTGTTTGTGTGTGTGTGTGAGTGTGTTTTGTTTAGGTGTGTGCGTGACATTTTGTGTGTCTATGTGTGAGTGTGTTTTTGTCTGAGTGTGTGTGTCTGTGTGTAAGTGTGAGAGTGTGCTAGGGTGTTTGTGAGAGTGAAGGTGTGTGAGTGGGAGTGAGTGAGTGAATGTGTATATGAGTGGGTGACTGTGTGTGTGTGCATGTGTGTGCCTGACAGTCTGAATATGTGGGTGTTTCTGTGTGTAGGTGTGTGAGTGTGTGTGTGACATTGTGTGAGTGTGTGTGTGACATTGTGTGAGTGTGTGTTAGTGCATGTGAATCTGTGTGCGTTGGTGTGTGAGCAGGTGTGCGAGAGCTTGTGGCAGTGTGTGAGTGTGTGTGTTTGTGACATTCTGTGAATGTGTGTTGGTGTCTCTTTGTGTGTAATGTGTGAGTGCAGCAGTGTGTGAGTGTGTGAGTGCGAATGAGTCTGTGAGTGTGTGCGGGTGTGAGTGTGTTTCTTTGTGAAATTTCAGTTGCGTGAGTTGGAGTGATTGTGTGAGTGTGTATATAAGTGTGCGATAGTGTGTGAGTGTGTGTGATTGTGTGTGAGTATGTGTGTGTGCCTATATGTGTTTGTGTCTATGTGTAGGTGCGTAATTGTGTGTGTGCGATTGTGTGTGAGAATGTGGTTGTTACTGTGTGTAGGTGTGTGAATGTGTGAGTGTGTTTGTGAGAGTGTAGTTGTGTGCGTGTTTGTGTGTGTGTGAGTGTGTATACGGGTGTGTGATTGTGTCTGAGTTTTTGTGATTGTGTGTGAGAATGTGAGTGAATGTGTCTGTGTGTATGTGTGTGAGTGTGTGAAACAGTGTCTCAGTCTTCGTGATTTTGTGTGGGTGTGTGAGAGTGTGTGTGAGCGTTTGAGTGTAGGTGTGTCTTTTTGAGTGCCTTTGTGGTTATTATATGTGTGTGTGTGAAAGTGTGTGTGTAAGTGTGAGTGGGAGTGAGAGTGGGACTGTGTGTACGAGTGTGTTATTGTGTGTGATTGTGTTTGTGGGTGAGTGTCTGAGCGTCTTTGTGTGCAGGTGTGTGTGTCTGACGGTTTTAGTATGGGTGTGAGTGCATGTGACTCTGTGAGAGTGTGTGTGTAGTTGTGTGAGTGGGAGTGAGTGTGTGAATGTGTATACGATTGGGTGATTGTGTGTGAGTGTGTGTGATTGTGTGTGAGAATGTGTGTGTGTGAGTCTGTGTGTGTAGGTGTGTGATTGTGCCGAACCCTGTGTGATTGTGTGTGTTTGTGAGGGTGTGTGACAGTGTGTGTGAGTGTAGGAGTGTCTGAGTGCCTGTGTGATTTCTGTATGTGAGTGTGTGTGTGTTTGATGATGCGTTTGTTTGTGTGTGTGTAGGTGTGTTAGTGGGAGTGAGTGTGAATACGAGTGTGTGATTGTGTGTGAGTGTTTTTGTCTGTGAGTGGCTGTGAGTGTGTCTGTGAGTGCAGGTGAGGGTGCGTGACTATTTGTGAGTGTGTGTGTGATTGCATGTGAGCCTGTGTTTGTGTGTTGGTTTGTTTGTGTGTGTAGGTGTGCGTGTGTGTTTGACAGTGTTTGAGTGAGTGTTAGTGCGTGTGTGTCTGTAAGTGTTTGTGTGAGTAGGTGTGTGAGTGTGTGTGACCGGGTGATTGTGTGTGTGAATGCGTGTGAGTCTGTGTGTCTGTGTGTTTGTGGGTGTGTCTACATGTGTGTAGGTGTGTGACTGTTTATGGCACTGTGTCATTGTGCGTGAGTGCTCATGTGTCTGTGTGTGTGTGTGAGTTTGTGAGAGTGTAGGTGTGATTGGGAATGAGTGTGTGAGTGTGTATATGAGTGTGTCATTGTGTTTGTGTGTGTGTGTGAGTGTGTTTTGTTTAGGTGTGTGCGTGACATTTTGTGTGTCTATGTGTGAGTGTATTTTTGTCTGAGTGTGTGTGTCTGTGTGTAAGTGTGAGAGTGTGCTAGGGTGTTTGTGAGAGTGAAGGTGTGTGAGTGGGAGTGAGTGAGTGAATGTGTATATGAGTGGGTGACTGCGTGTGTGTGCATGTGTGTGCCTGAGAGTCTGAATATGTGGGTGTTTCTGTGTGTAGGTGTGTGAGTGTGTGTGTGACATTGTGTGAGTGTGTGTGTGACATTGTGTGAGTGTGTGTGAGTGCATGTGAATCTGTGTGCGTTGGTGTGTGAGTAGGTGTGCGAGAGCTTGTGGCAGTGTGTGAGTGTGTGTGTTTGTGACATTCTGTGAATGTGTGTTGGTGTCTCTGTGTGTGTAGATGTGTGAGTGCAGCAGTGTGTGAGTGTGTGAGTGCGAATGAGTCTGTGAGTGTGTGCGGGTGTGAGTGTGTTTCTTTGTGAAATTTCAGTTGCGTGAGTTGGAGTGATTGTGTGAGTGTGTATATAAGTGTGCGATAGTGTGTGAGTGTGTGTGATTGTGTGTGAGTATGTGTGTGTGCCTATATGTGTTTGTGTCTATGTGTAGGTGCGTAATTGTGTGTGTGCGACTGTGTGTGAGAATGTGGGTGTTTCTGTGTGTAGGTGTGTGAATGTGTGAGTGTGTTTGTGAGAGTGTACTTGTGTGAGTGTTTGTGTGTGTGTGAGTGAGTATACGGGTGTGTGATTGTGTCTGAGTTTTTGTGATTGTGTGTGAGAATGTGAGTGAATGTGTCTGTATGTGTGTGAGTGTGTGAAACAGTGTCTCAGTCTTCGTGATTTTGTGTGGGTGTGTGAGAGTGTGTGTGAGCGTTTGAGTGTAGGTGTGTCTTTTTGAGTGCCTTTGTGGTTATTATATGTGTGTGTGTGTGAAAGTGTGTGTGTAAGTGTGAGTGGGAGTGAGAGTGGGACTGTGTGTACGAGTGTGTTATTGTGTGTGATTGTGTTTGTGGGTGAGTGTCTGAGCGTCTTTGTGTGCAGGTGTGTGTGTCTGACGGTTTTAGTGTGGGTGTGAGTGCATGTGACTCTGTGAGAGTGTGTGTGTAGTTGTGTGAGTGGGAGTGAGTGTGTGAATGTGTATACGATTGGGTGACTGTGTGTGAGTGTGTGTGATTGTGTGTGAGAATGTGTGTGTGTGAGTCTGTGTGTGTAGGTGTGTGATTGTGCCGAACCCTGTGTGATTGTGTGTGTTTGTGAGGGTGTGTGACAGTGTGTGTGAGTGTAGGAGTGTCTGAGTGCCTGTGTGATTTCTGTATGTGAGTGTGTGTGTGTTTGATGATGCGTTTGTTTGTGTGTGTGTAGGTGTGTTAGTGGGAGTGAGTGTGAATACGAGTGTGTGATTGTGTGTGAGTGTTTTTGTCTGTGACTGGCTGTGAGTGTGTCTGTGAGTGCAGGTGAGAGTGCGTGACTATTTGTGAGTGTGTGTGTGTGATTGCATGTGAGCCTGTGTTTGTGTGTTGGTTTGTTTGTGTGTGTAGGTGTGCATGTGTGTTTGACAGTGTTTGAGTGAGTGTTAGTGCGTGTGTGTCTGTAAGTGTTTGTGTGAGTAGGTGTGTGAGTGTGTGTGACCGGGTGATTGTGTGTGTGAATGCGTGTGAGTCTGTGTGTCTGTGTGTTTGTGGGTGTGTCTACATGTGTGTAGGTGTGTGACTGTTTATGGCACTGTGTCATTGTGCGTGAGTGCTCATGTGTCTGTGTGTGTGTGTGAGTTTGTGAGAGTGTAGGTGTGATTGGGAATGAGTGTGTGAGTGTGTATATGAGTGTGTCATTGTGTTTGTGTGTGTGTGTGAGTGTGTTTTGTTTAGGTGTGTGCGTGACATTTTGTGTGTCTATGTGTGAGTGTATTTTTGTCTGAGTGTGTGTGTCTGTGTGTAAGTGTGAGAGTGTGCTAGGGTGTTTGTGAGAGTGAAGGTGTGTGAGTGGGAGTGAGTGAGTGAATGTGTATATGAGTAGGTGACTGTGTGTGTGTGCATGTGTGTGCCTGACAGTCTGAATATGTGGGTGTTTCTGTGTGTAGGTGTGTGAGTGTGTGTGTGACATTGTATGAGTGTGTGTGTGACATTGTGTGAGTGTGTGTGTGAGTGCATGTTAATCTGTGTGCGTTGGTGAGTGAGTAGGTGTGCGAGAGCTTGTGGCAGTGTGTGAGTGTGTGTGTTTGTGACATTCTGTGAATGTGTGTTGGTGTCTCTGTGTGTGTAATGTGTGAGTGCAGCAGTGTGTGAGTGTGTCAGTGCGAATGAGTCTGTGAGTGTGTGCGGGTGTGAGTGTGTTTCTTTGTGAAATTTCAGTTGCGTGAGTTGGAGTGATTGTGTGAGTGTGTATATAAGTGTGCGATAGTGTGTGAGTGTGTGTGATTGTGTGTGAGTATGTGTGTGTGCCTATATGTGTTTGTGTCTATGTGTAGGTGCGTAATTGTGTGTGTGCTATTGTGTGTGAGAATGTGGTTGTTTCTGTGTGTAGGTGTGTGAATGTGTGAGTGTGTTTGTGAGAGTGTAGTTGTGTGCGTGTTTGTGTGTGTGTGAGTGTGTATACGGGTGTGTGATTGTGTCTGAGTTTTTGTGATTGTGTGTGAGAATGTGAGTGAATGTGTCTGTGTGTATGTGTGTGAGTGTGTGAAACAGTGTCTCAGTCTTCGTGATTTTGTGTGGGTGTGTGAGAGTGTGTGTGAGCGTTTGAGTGTAGGTGTGTCTTTTTGAGTGCCTTTGTGGTTATTATATGTGTGTGTGTGAAAGTGTGTGTGTAAGTGTGAGTGGGAGTGAGAGTGGGACTGTGTGTACGAGTGTGTTATTGTGTGTGATTGTGTTTGTGGGTGAGTGTCTGAGCGTCTTTGTGTGCAGGTGTGTGTGTCTGACGGTTTTAGTGTGGGTGTGAGTGCATGTGACTCTGTGAGAGTGTGTGTGTAGTTGTGTGAGTGGGAGTGAGTGTGTGAATGTGTATACGATTGGGTGACTGTGTGTGAGTGTGTGTGATTGTGTGTGAGAATGTGTGTGTGTGAGTCTGTGTGTGTAGGTGTGTGATTGTGCCGAACCCTGTGTGATTGTGTGTGTTTGTGAGGGTGTGTGACAGTGTGTGTGAGTGTAGGAGTGTCTGAGTGCCTGTGTGATTTCTGTATGTGAGTGTGTGTGTGTTTGATGATGCGTTTGTTTGTGTGTGTAGGTGTGTTAGTGGGAGTGAGTGTGAATACGAGTGTGTGATTGTGTGTGAGTGTTTTTGTCTGTGAGTGGCTGTGAGTGTGTCTGTGAGTGCAGGTGAGAGTGCGTGACTATTTGTGAGTGTGTGTGTGATTGCATGTGAGCCTGTGTTTGTGTGTTGGTTTGTTTGTGTGTGTAGGTGTGCGTGTGTGTTTGACAGTGTTTGAGTGAGTGTTAGTGCGTGTGTGTCTGTAAGTGTTTGTGTGAGTAGGTGTGTGAGTGTGTGTGACCGGGTGATTGTGTGTGTGAATGCGTGTGAGTCTGTGTGTCTGTGTGTTTGTGGGTGTGTCTACATGTGTGTAGGTGTGTGACTGTTTATGGCACTGTGTCATTGTGCGTGAGTGCTCATGTGTCTGTGTGTGTGTGTGAGTTTGTGAGAGTGTAGGTGTGATTGGGAATGAGTGTGTGAGTGTGTATATGAGTGTGTCATTGTGTTTGTGTGTGTGTGTGAGTGTGTTTTGTTTAGGTGTGTGCGTGACATTTTGTGTGTCTATGTGTGAGTGTATTTTTGTCTGAGTGTGTGTGTCTGTGTGTAAGTGTGAGAGTGTGCTAGGGTGTTTGTGAGAGTGAAGGTGTGTGAGTGGGAGTGAGTGAGTGAATGTGTATATGAGTGGGTGACTGTGTGTGTGTGCATGTGTGTGCCTGACAGTCTGAATATGTGGGTGTTTCTGTGTGTAGGTGTGTGAGTGTGTGTGTGACATTGTGTGAGTGTGTGTGTGACATTGTGTGAGTGTGTGTGAGTGCATGTGAATCTGTGTGTGTTGGTGTGTGAGTAGGTGTGCGAGAGCTTGTGGCAGTGTGTGAGTGTGTGTGTTTGTGACATTCTGTGAATGTGTGTTGGTGTCTCTGTGTGTGTAGATGTGTGAGTGCAGCAGTGTGTGAGTGTGTGAGTGCGAATGAGTCTGTGAGTGTGTGCGGGTGTGAGTGTGTTTCTTTGTGAAATTTCAGTTGCGTGAGTTGGAGTGATTGTGTGAGTGTGTATATAAGTGTGCGATAGTGTGTGAGTGTGTGTGATTGTGTGTGAGTATGTGTGTGTGCCTATATGTGTTTGTGTCTATGTGTAGGTGCGTAATTGTGTGTGTGCGACTGTGTGTGAGAATGTGGTTGTTTCTGTGTGTAGGTGTGTGAATGTGTGAGTGTGTTTGTGAGAGTGTAGTTGTGTGAGTGTTTGTGTGTGTGTGAGTGTGTATACGGGTGTGTGATTGTGTCTGAGTTTTTGTGATTGTGTGTGAGAATGTGAGTGAATGTGTCTGTGTGTATGTGTGTGAGTGTGTGAAACAGTGTCTCAGTCTTCGTGATTTTGTGTGGGTGTGTGAGAGTGTGTGTGAGCGTTTGAGTGTAGGTGTGTCTTTTTGAGTGCCTTTGTGGTTATTATATGTGTGTGAGTGAAAGTGTGTGTGTAAGTGTGAGTGGGAGTGAGAGTGGGACTGTGTGTACGAGTGTGTTATTGTGTGTGATTGTGTTTGTGGGTGAGTGTCTGAGCGTCTTTGTGTGCAGGTGTGTGTGTCTGACGGTTTTAGTGTGGGTGTGAGTGCATGTGACTCTGTGAGAGTGTGTGTAGTTGTGTGAGTGGGAGTGAGTGTGTGAATGTGTATACGATTGGGTGACTGTGTGTGAGTGTGTGTGATTGTGTGTGAGAATGTGTGTGTGTGAGTCTGTGTGTGTAGGTGTGTGATTGTGCCGAACCCTGTGTGATTGTGTGTGTTTGTGAGGGTGTGTGACAGTGTGTGTGAGTGTAGGAGTGTCTGAGTGCCTGTGTGATTTCTGTATGTGAGTGTGTGTGTGTTTGGTGATGCGTTTGTTTGTGTGTGTGTAGGTGTGTTAGTGGGAGTGAGTGTGAATACGAGTGTGTGATTGTGTGTGAGTGTTTTTGTCTGTGAGTGGCTGTGAGTGTGTCTGTGAGTGCAGGTGAGAGTGCGTGACTATTTGTGAGTGTGTGTGTGATTGCATGTGAGCCTGTGTTTGTGTGTTGGTTTGTTTGTGTGTGTAGGTGTGCGTGTGTGTTTGACAGTGTTTGAGTGTGTGTTAGTGCGTGTGTGTCTGTAAGTGTTTGTGTGAGTAGGTGTGTGAGTGTGTGTGACCGGGTGATTGTGTGTGTGAATGCGTGTGAGTCTGTGTGTCTGTGTGTTTGTGGGTGTGTCTACATGTGTGTAGGTGTGTGACTGTTTATGGCACTGTGTCATTGTGCGTGAGTGCTCATGTGTCTGTGTGTGTGTGTGAGTTTGTGAGAGTGTAGGTGTGATTGGGAATGAGTGTGTGAGTGTGTATATGAGTGTGTCATTGTGTTTGTGTGTGTGTGTGAGTGTGTTTTGTTTAGGTGTGTGCGTGACATTTTGTGTGTCTATGTGTGAGTGTGTTTTTGTCTGAGTGTGTGTGTCTGTGTGTAAGTGTGAGAGTGTGCTAGGGTGTTTGTGAGAGTGAAGGTGTGTGAGTGGGAGTGAGTGAGTGAATGTGTATATGAGTGGGTGACTGTGTGTGTGTGCATGTGTGTGCCTGACAGTCTGAATATGTGGGTGTTTCTGTGTGTAGGTGTGTGAGTGTGTGTGTGACATTGTGTGAGTGTGTGTGTGACATTGTGTGAGTGTGTGTGAGTGCATGTGAATCTGTGTGTGTTGGTGTGTGAGTAGGTGTGCGAGAGCTTGTGGCAGTGTGTGAGTGTGTGTGTTTGTGACATTCTGTGAATGTGTGTTGGTGTCTCTTTGTGTGTAATGTGTGAGTGCAGCAGTGTGTGAGTGTGTGAGTGCGAATGAGTCTGTGAGTGTGTGCGGGTGTGAGTGTGTTTCTTTGTGAAATTTCAGTTGCGTGAGTTGGAGTGATTGTGTGAGTGTGTATATAAGTGTGCGATAGTGTGTGAGTGTGTGTGATTGTGTGTGAGTATGTGTGTGTGCCTATATGTGTTTGTGTCTATGTGTAGGTGCGTAATTGTGTGTGTGCGATTGTGTGTGAGAATGTGGTTGTTACTGTGTGTAGGTGTGTGAATGTGTGAGTGTGTTTGTGAGAGTGTAGTTGTGTGCGTGTTTGTGTGTGTGTGAGTGTGTATACGGGTGTGTGATTGTGTCTGAGTTTTTGTGATTGTGTGTGAGAATGTGAGTGAATGTGTCTGTGTGTATGTGTGTGAGTGTGTGAAACAGTGTCTCAGTCTTCGTGATTTTGTGTGGGTGTGTGAGAGTGTGTGTGAGCGTTTGAGTGTAGGTGTGTCTTTTTGAGTGCCTTTGTGGTTATTATATGTGTGTGTGTGAAAGTGTGTGTGTAAGTGTGAGTGGGAGTGAGAGTGGGACTGTGTGTACGAGTGTGTTATTGTGTGTGATTGTGTTTGTGGGTGAGTGTCTGAGCGTCTTTGTGTGCAGGTGTGTGTGTCTGACGGTTTTAGTATGGGTGTGAGTGCATGTGACTCTGTGAGAGTGTGTGTGTAGTTGTGTGAGTGGGAGTGAGTGTGTGAATGTGTATACGATTGGGTGATTGTGTGTGAGTGTGTGTGATTGTGTGTGAGAATGTGTGTGTGTGAGTCTGTGTGTGTAGGTGTGTGATTGTGCCGAACCCTGTGTGATTGTGTGTGTTTGTGAGGGTGTGTGACAGTGTGTGTGAGTGTAGGAGTGTCTGAGTGCCTGTGTGATTTCTGTATGTGAGTGTGTGTGTGTTTGATGATGCGTTTGTTTGTGTGTGTGTAGGTGTGTTAGTGGGAGTGAGTGTGAATACGAGTGTGTGATTGTGTGTGAGTGTTTTTGTCTGTGAGTGGCTGTGAGTGTGTCTGTGAGTGCAGGTGAGGGTGCGTGACTATTTGTGAGTGTGTGTGTGATTGCATGTGAGCCTGTGTTTGTGTGTTGGTTTGTTTGTGTGTGTAGGTGTGCGTGTGTGTTTGACAGTGTTTGAGTGAGTGTTAGTGCGTGTGTGTCTGTAAGTGTTTGTGTGAGTAGGTGTGTGAGTGTGTGTGACCGGGTGATTGTGTGTGTGAATGCGTGTGAGTCTGTGTGTCTGTGTGTTTGTGGGTGTGTCTACATGTGTGTAGGTGTGTGACTGTTTATGGCACTGTGTCATTGTGCGTGAGTGCTCATGTGTCTGTGTGTGTGTGTGAGTTTGTGAGAGTGTAGGTGTGATTGGGAATGAGTGTGTGAGTGTGTATATGAGTGTGTCATTGTGTTTGTGTGTGTGTGTGAGTGTGTTTTGTTTAGGTGTGTGCGTGACATTTTGTGTGTCTATGTGTGAGTGTATTTTTGTCTGAGTGTGTGTGTCTGTGTGTAAGTGTGAGAGTGTGCTAGGGTGTTTGTGAGAGTGAAGGTGTGTGAGTGGGAGTGAGTGAGTGAATGTGTATATGAGTGGGTGACTGCGTGTGTGTGCATGTGTGTGCCTGAGAGTCTGAATATGTGGGTGTTTCTGTGTGTAGGTGTGTGAGTGTGTGTGTGACATTGTGTGAGTGTGTGTGTGACATTGTGTGAGTGTGTGTGAGTGCATGTGAATCTGTGTGCGTTGGTGTGTGAGTAGGTGTGCGAGAGCTTGTGGCAGTGTGTGAGTGTGTGTGTTTGTGACATTCTGTGAATGTGTGTTGGTGTCTCTGTGTGTGTAGATGTGTGAGTGCAGCAGTGTGTGAGTGTGTGAGTGCGAATGAGTCTGTGAGTGTGTGCGGGTGTGAGTGTGTTTCTTTGTGAAATTTCAGTTGCGTGAGTTGGAGTGATTGTGTGAGTGTGTATATAAGTGTGCGATAGTGTGTGAGTGTGTGTGATTGTGTGTGAGTATGTGTGTGTGCCTATATGTGTTTGTGTCTATGTGTAGGTGCGTAATTGTGTGTGTGCGACTGTGTGTGAGAATGTGGGTGTTTCTGTGTGTAGGTGTGTGAATGTGTGAGTGTGTTTGTGAGAGTGTACTTGTGTGAGTGTTTGTGTGTGTGTGAGTGAGTATACGGGTGTGTGATTGTGTCTGAGTTTTTGTGATTGTGTGTGAGAATGTGAGTGAATGTGTCTGTATGTGTGTGAGTGTGTGAAACAGTGTCTCAGTCTTCGTGATTTTGTGTGGGTGTGTGAGAGTGTGTGTGAGCGTTTGAGTGTAGGTGTGTCTTTTTGAGTGCCTTTGTGGTTATTATATGTGTGTGTGTGTGAAAGTGTGTGTGTAAGTGTGAGTGGGAGTGAGAGTGGGACTGTGTGTACGAGTGTGTTATTGTGTGTGATTGTGTTTGTGGGTGAGTGTCTGAGCGTCTTTGTGTGCAGGTGTGTGTGTCTGACGGTTTTAGTGTGGGTGTGAGTGCATGTGACTCTGTGAGAGTGTGTGTGTAGTTGTGTGAGTGGGAGTGAGTGTGTGAATGTGTATACGATTGGGTGACTGTGTGTGAGTGTGTGTGATTGTGTGTGAGAATGTGTGTGTGTGAGTCTGTGTGTGTAGGTGTGTGATTGTGCCGAACCCTGTGTGATTGTGTGTGTTTGTGAGGGTGTGTGACAGTGTGTGTGAGTGTAGGAGTGTCTGAGTGCCTGTGTGATTTCTGTATGTGAGTGTGTGTGTGTTTGATGATGCGTTTGTTTGTGTGTGTGTAGGTGTGTTAGTGGGAGTGAGTGTGAATACGAGTGTGTGATTGTGTGTGAGTGTTTTTGTCTGTGACTGGCTGTGAGTGTGTCTGTGAGTGCAGGTGAGAGTGCGTGACTATTTGTGAGTGTGTGTGTGTGATTGCATGTGAGCCTGTGTTTGTGTGTTGGTTTGTTTGTGTGTGTAGGTGTGCATGTGTGTTTGACAGTGTTTGAGTGAGTGTTAGTGCGTGTGTGTCTGTAAGTGTTTGTGTGAGTAGGTGTGTGAGTGTGTGTGACCGGGTGATTGTGTGTGTGAATGCGTGTGAGTCTGTGTGTCTGTGTGTTTGTGGGTGTGTCTACATGTGTGTAGGTGTGTGACTGTTTATGGCACTGTGTCATTGTGCGTGAGTGCTCATGTGTCTGTGTGTGTGTGTGAGTTTGTGAGAGTGTAGGTGTGATTGGGAATGAGTGTGTGAGTGTGTATATGAGTGTGTCATTGTGTTTGTGTGTGTGTGTGAGTGTGTTTTGTTTAGGTGTGTGCGTGACATTTTGTGTGTCTATGTGTGAGTGTATTTTTGTCTGAGTGTGTGTGTCTGTGTGTAAGTGTGAGAGTGTGCTAGGGTGTTTGTGAGAGTGAAGGTGTGTGAGTGGGAGTGAGTGAGTGAATGTGTATATGAGTAGGTGACTGTGTGTGTGTGCATGTGTGTGCCTGACAGTCTGAATATGTGGGTGTTTCTGTGTGTAGGTGTGTGAGTGTGTGTGTGACATTGTATGAGTGTGTGTGTGACATTGTGTGAGTGTGTGTGTGAGTGCATGTTAATCTGTGTGCGTTGGTGAGTGAGTAGGTGTGCGAGAGCTTGTGGCAGTGTGTGAGTGTGTGTGTTTGTGACATTCTGTGAATGTGTGTTGGTGTCTCTGTGTGTGTAATGTGTGAGTGCAGCAGTGTGTGAGTGTGTCAGTGCGAATGAGTCTGTGAGTGTGTGCGGGTGTGAGTGTGTTTCTTTGTGAAATTTCAGTTGCGTGAGTTGGAGTGATTGTGTGAGTGTGTATATAAGTGTGCGATAGTGTGTGAGTGTGTGTGATTGTGTGTGAGTATGTGTGTGTGCCTATATGTGTTTGTGTCTATGTGTAGGTGCGTAATTGTGTGTGTGCTATTGTGTGTGAGAATGTGGTTGTTTCTGTGTGTAGGTGTGTGAATGTGTGAGTGTGTTTGTGAGAGTGTAGTTGTGTGCGTGTTTGTGTGTGTGTGAGTGTGTATACGGGTGTGTGATTGTGTCTGAGTTTTTGTGATTGTGTGTGAGAATGTGAGTGAATGTGTCTGTGTGTATGTGTGTGAGTGTGTGAAACAGTGTCTCAGTCTTCGTGATTTTGTGTGGGTGTGTGAGAGTGTGTGTGAGCGTTTGAGTGTAGGTGTGTCTTTTTGAGTGCCTTTGTGGTTATTATATGTGTGTGTGTGAAAGTGTGTGTGTAAGTGTGAGTGGGAGTGAGAGTGGGAGTATGTGTACGAGTGTGTTATTGTGTGTGATTGTGTTTGTGGGTGAGTGTCTGAGCGTCTTTGTGTGCAGGTGTGTGTGTCTGACGGTTTTAGTGTGGGTGTGAGTGCATGTGACTCTGTGAGAGTGTGTGTGTAGTTGTGTGAGTGGGAGTGAGTGTGTGAATGTGTATACGATTGGGTGACTGTGTGTGAGTGTGTGTGATTGTGTGTGAGAATGTGTGTGTGTGAGTCTGTGTGTGTAGGTGTGTGATTGTGCCGAACCCTGTGTGATTGTGTGTGTTTGTGAGGGTGTGTGACAGTGTGTGTGAGTGTAGGAGTGTCTGAGTGCCTGTGTGATTTCTGTATGTGAGTGTGTGTGTGTTTGATGATGCGTTTGTTTGTGTGTGTGTAGGTGTGTTAGTGGGAGTGAGTGTGAATACGAGTGTGTGATTGTGTGTGAGTGTTTTTGTCTGTGAGTGGCTGTGAGTGTGTCTGTGAGTGCAGGTGAGAGTGCGTGACTATTTGTGAGTGTGTGTGTGATTGCATGTGAGCCTGTGTTTGTGTGTTGGTTTGTTTGTGTGTGTAGGTGTGCGTGTGTGTTTGACAGTGTTTGAGTGTGTGTTAGTGCGTGTGTGTCTGTAAGTGTTTGTGTGAGTAGGTGTGTGAGTGTGTGTGACCGGGTGATTGTGTGTGTGAATGCGTGTGAGTCTGTGTGTCTGTGTGTTTGTGGGTGTGTCTACATGTGTGTAGGTGTGTGACTGTTTATGGCACTGTGTCATTGTGCGTGAGTGCTCATGTGTCTGTGTGTGTGTGTGAGTTTGTGAGAGTGTAGGTGTGATTGGGAATGAGTGTGTGAGTGTGTATATGAGTGTGTCATTGTGTTTGTGTGTGTGTGTGAGTGTGTTTTGTTTAGGTGTGTGCGTGACATTTTGTGTGTCTATGTGTGAGTGTATTTTTGTCTGAGTGTGTGTGTCTGTGTGTAAGTGTGAGAGTGTGCTAGGGTGTTTGTGAGAGTGAAGGTGTGTGAGTGGGAGTGAGTGAGTGAATGTGTATATGAGTGGGTGACTGTGTGTGTGTGCATGTGTGTGCCTGACAGTCTGAATATGTGGGTGTTTCTGTGTGTAGGTGTGTGAGTGTGTGTGTGACATTGTGTGAGTGTGTGTGTGACAATGTGTGAGTGTGTGTGAGTGCATGTGAATCTGTGTGTGTTGGTGTGTGAGTAGGTGTGTGAGAGCTTGTGGCAGTGTGTGAGTGTGTGTGTTTGTGACATTCTGTGAATGTGTGTTGGTGTCTCTGTGTGTGTAGATGTGTGAGTGCAGCAGTGTGTGAGTGTGTGAGTGCGAATGAGTCTGTGAGTGTGTGCGGGTGTGAGTGTGTTTCTTTGTGAAATTTCAGTTGCGTGAGTAGGAGTGATTGTGTGAGTGTGTATATAAGTGTGCGATAGTGTGTGAGTGTGTGTGATTGTGTGTGAGTATGTGTGTGTGCCTATATGTGTTTGTGTCTATGTGTAGGTGCGTAATTGTGTGTGTGCTACTGTGTGTGAGAATGTGGTTGTTTCTGTGTGTAGGTGTGTGAATGTGTGAGTGTGTTTGTGAGAGTGTAGTTGTGTGAGTGTTTGTGTGTGTGAGTGTGTATACGGGTGTGTGATTGTGTCTGAGTTTTTGTGATTGTGTGTGAGAATGTGAGTGAATGTGTCTGTGTGTATGTGTGTGAGTGTGTGAAACAGTGTCTCAGTCTTCGTGATTTTGTGTGGGTGTGTGAGAGTGTGTGTGAGCGTTTGAGTGTAGGTGTGTCTTTTTGAGTGCCTTTGTGGTTATTATATGTGTGTGAGTGAAAGTGTGTGTGTAAGTGTGAGTGGGAGTGAGAGTGGGACTGTGTGTACGAGTGTGTTATTGTGTGTGATTGTGTTTGTGGGTGAGTGTCTGAGCGTCTTTGTGTGCAGGTGTGTGTGTCTGACGGTTTTAGTGTGGGTGTGAGTGCATGTGACTCTGTGAGAGTGTGTGTAGTTGTGTGAGTGGGAGTGAGTGTGTGAATGTGTATACGATTGGGTGACTGTGTGTGAGTGTGTGTGATTGTGTGTGAGAATGTGTGTGTGTGAGTCTGTGTGTGTAGGTGTGTGATTGTGCCGAACCCTGTGTGATTGTGTGTGTTTGTGAGGGTGTGTGACAGTGTGTGTGAGTGTAGGAGTGTCTGAGTGCCTGTGTGATTTCTGTATGTGAGTGTGTGTGTGTTTGATGATGCGTTTGTTTGTGTGTGTGTAGGTGTGTTAGTGGGAGTGAGTGTGAATACGAGTGTGTGATTGTGTGTGAGTGTTTTTGTCTGTGAGTGGCTGTGAGTGTGTCTGTGAGTGCAGGTGAGAGTGCGTGACTATTTGTGAGTGTGTGTGTGATTGCATGTGAGCCTGTGTTTGTGTGTTGGTTTGTTTGTGTGTGTAGGTGTGCGTGTGTGTTTGACAGTGTTTGAGTGAGTGTTAGTGCGTGTGTGTCTGTAAGTGTTTGTGTGAGTAGGTGTGTGAGTGTGTGTGACCGGGTGATTGTGTGTGTGAATGCGTGTGAGTCTGTGTGTCTGTGTGTTTGTGGGTGTGTCTACATGTGTGTAGGTGTGTGACTGTTTATGGCACTGTGTCATTGTGCGTGAGTGCTCATGTGTCTGTGTGTGTGTGTGAGTTTGTGAGAGTGTAGGTGTGATTGGGAATGAGTGTGTGAGTGTGTATATGAGTGTGTCATTGTGTTTGTGTGTGTGTGTGAGTGTGTTTTGTTTAGGTGTGTGCGTGACATTTTGTGTGTCTATGTGTGAGTGTATTTTTGTCTGAGTGTGTGTGTCTGTGTGTAAGTGTGAGAGTGTGCTAGGGTGTTTGTGAGAGTGAAGGTGTGTGAGTGGGAGTGAGTGAGTGAATGTGTATATGAGTGGGTGACTGTGTGTGTGTGCATGTGTGTGCCTGACAGTCTGAATATGTGGGTGTTTCTGTGTGTAGGTGTGTGAGTGTGTGTGTGACATTGTGTGAGTGTGTGTGTGACATTGTGTGAGTGTGTGTGAGTGCATGTGAATCTGTGTGTGTTGGTGTGTGAGTAGGTGTGCGAGAGCTTGTGGCAGTGTGTGAGTGTGTGTGTTTGTGACATTCTGTGAATGTGTGTTGGTGTCTCTGTGTGTGTAGATGTGTGAGTGCAGCAGTGTGTGAGTGTGTGAGTGCGAATGAGTCTGTGACTGTGTTCGGGTGTGAGTGTGTTTCTTTGTGAAATTTCAGTTGCGTGAGTTGGAGTGATTGTGTGAGTGTGTATATAAGTGTGCGATAGTGTGTGAGTGTGTGTGATTGTGTGTGAGTATGTGTGTGTGCCTATATGTGTTTGTGTCTATGTGTAGGTGCGTAATTGTGTGTGTGCGACTGTGTGTGAGAATGTGGTTGTTTCTGTGTGTAGGTGTGTGAATGTGTGAGTGTGTTTGTGAGAGTGTAGTTGTGTGAGTGTTTGTGTGTGTGTGAGTGTGTATACGGGTGTGTGATTGTGTCTGAGTTTTTGTGATTGTGTGTGAGAATGTGAGTGAATGTGTCTGTGTGTATGTGTGTGAGTGTGTGAAACAGTGTCTCAGTCTTCGTGATTTTGTGTGGGTGTGTGAGAGTGTGTGTGAGCGTTTGAGTGTAGGTGTGTCTTTTTGAGTGCCTTTGTGGTTATTATATGTGTGTGAGTGAAAGTGTGTGTGTAAGTGTGAGTGGGAGTGAGAGTGGGACTGTGTGTACGAGTGTGTTCTTGTGTTTGATTGTGTTTGTGGGTGAGTGTCTGAGCGTCTTTGTGTGCAGGTGTGTGTGTCTGACGGTTTTAGTGTGGGTGTGAGTGCATGTGACTCTGTGAGAGTGTGTGTGTAGTTGTGTGAGTGGGAGTGAGTGTGTGAATGTGTATGCGATTGGGTGACTGTGTGTGAGTGTGTGTGATTGTGTGTGAGAATGTGTGTGAGTGAGTCTGTGTGTGTAGGTGTGTGATTGTGCCGAACCCTGTGTGATTGTGTGCGTTTGTGAGGGTGTGTGACAGTGTGTGTGAGTGAAGGAGTGTCTGAGTGCCTGTGTGATTTCTGTATGTGAGTGTGTGTGTGTTTGATGATGCGTTTGTTTGTGTGTGTGTAGGTGTGTTAGTGGGAGTGAGTGTGAATACGAGTGTGTGATTGTGTGTGAGTGTTTTTGTCTGTGAGTGGCTGTGAGTGTGTCTGTGAGTGCAGGTGAGAGTGCGTGACTATTTGTGAGTGTGTGTGTGATTGCATGTGAGCCTGTGTTTGTGTGTTGGTTTGTTTGTGTGTGTAGGTGTGCATGTGTGTTTGACAGTGTTTGAGTGAGTGTTAGTGCGTGTGTGTCTGTAAGTGTTTGTGTGAGTAGGTGTGTGTGTGTGTGACCGGGTGATTGTGTGTGTGAATGCGTGTGAGTCTGTGTGTCTGTGTGTTTGTGGGTGTGTCTACATGTGTGTAGGTGTGTGACTGTTTATGGCACTGTGTCATTGTGCGTGAGTGCTCATGTGTCTGTGTGTGTGTGTGAGTTTGTGAGAGTGTAGGTGTGATTGGGAATGAGTGTGTGAGTGTGTATATGAGTGTGTCATTGTGTTTGTGTGTGTGTGTGTGTGTTTTGTTTAGGTGTGTGCGTGACATTTTGTGTGTCTATGTGTGAGTGTATTTTTGTCTGAGTGTGTGTGTCTGTGTGTAAGTGTGAGAGTGTGCTAGGGTGTTTGTGAGAGTGAAGGTGTGTGAGTGGGAGTGAGTGAGTGAATGTGTATATGAGTGGGTGACTGTGTGTGTGTGCATGTGTGTGCCTGACAGTCTGAATATGTGGGTGTTTCTGTGTGTAGGTGTGTGAGTGTGTGTGTGACATTGTGTGAGTGTGTGTGTGACATTGTGTGAGTGTGTGTGAGTGCATGTGAATCTGTGTGTGTTGGTGTGTGAGTAGGTGTGCGAGAGCTTGTGGCAGTGTGTGAGTGTGTGTGTTTGTGACATTCTGTGAATGTGTGTTGGTGTCTCTGTGTGTGTAGATGTGTGAGTGCAGCAGTGTGTGAGTGTGTGAGTGCGAATGAGTCTGTGAGTGTGTGCGGGTGTGAGTGTGTTTCTTTGTGAAATTTCAGTTGCGTGAGTTGGAGTGATTGTGTGAGTGTGTATATAAGTGTGCGATAGTGTGTGAGTGTGTGTGATTGTGTGTGAGTATGTGTGTGTGCCTATATGTGTTTGTGTCTATGTGTAGGTGCGTAATTGTGTGTGTGCGACTGTGTGTGAGAATGTGGTTGTTTCTGTGTGTAGGTGTGTGAATGTGTGAGTGTGTTTGTGAGAGTGTAGTTGTGTGAGTGTTTGTGTGTGTGTGAGTGTGTATACGGGTGTGTGATTGTGTCTGAGTTTTTGTGATTGTGTGTGAGAATGTGAGTGAATGTGTCTGTGTGTATGTGTGTGAGTGTGTGAAACAGTGTCTCAGTCTTCGTGATTTTGTGTGGGTGTGTGAGAGTGTGTGTGAGCGTTTGAGTGTAGGTGTGTCTTTTTGAGTGCCTTTGTGGTTATTATATGTGTGTGTGTGAAAGTGTGTGTGTAAGTGTGAGTGGGAGTGAGAGTGGGACTGTGTGTACGAGTGTGTTATTGTGTGTGATTGTGTTTGTGGGTGAGTGTCTGAGCGTCTTTGTGTGCAGGTGTGTGTGTCTGACGGTTTTAGTGTGGGTGTGAGTGCATGTGACTCTGAGAGTGTGTGTGTAGTTGTGTGAGTGGGAGTGAGTGTGTGAATGTGTATACGATTGGGTGACTGTGTGTGAGTGTGTGTGATTGTGTGTGAGAATGTGTGTGTGTGAGTCTGTGTGTGTAGGTGTGTGATTGTGCCGAACCCTGTGTGATTGTGTGTGTTTGTGAGGGTGTGTGACAGTGTGTGTGAGTGTAGGAGTGTCTGAGTGCCTGTGTGATTTCTGTATGTGAGTGTGTGTGTGTTTGATGATGCGTTTGTTTGTGTGTGTGTAGGTGTGTTAGTGGGAGTGAGTGTGAATACGAGTGTGTGATTGTGTGTGAGTGTTTTTGTCTGTGAGTGGCTGTGAGTGTGTCTGTGAGTGCAGGTGAGAGTGCGTGACTATTTGTGAGTGTGTGTGTGATTGCATGTGAGCCTGTGTTTGTGTGTTGGTTTGTTTGTGTGTGTAGGTGTGCGTGTGTGTTTGACAGTGTTTGAGTGAGTGTTAGTGCGTGTGTGTCTGTAAGTGTTTGTGTGAGTAGGTGTGTGAGTGTGTGTGACCGGGTGATTGTGTGTGTGAATGCGTGTGAGTCTGTGTGTCTGTGTGTTTGTGGGTGTGTCTACATGTGTGTAGGTGTGTGACTGTTTATGGCACTGTGTCATTGTGCGTGAGTGCTCATGTGTCTGTGTGTGTGTGTGAGTTTGTGAGAGTGTAGGTGTGATTGGGAATGAGTGTGTGAGTGTGTATATGAGTGTGTCATTGTGTTTGTGTGTGTGTGTGAGTGTGTTTTGTTTAGGTGTGTGCGTGACATTTTGTGTGTCTATGTGTGAGTGTATTTTTGTCTGAGTGTGTGTGTCTGTGTGTAAGTGTGAGAGTGTGCTAGGGTGTTTGTGAGAGTGAAGGTGTGTGAGTGGGAGTGAGTGAGTGAATGTGTATATGAGTGGGTGACTGTGTGTGTGTGCATGTGTGTGCCTGACAGTCTGAATATGTGGGTGTTTCTGTGTGTAGGTGTGTGAGTGTGTGTGTGACATTGTATGAGTGTGTGTGTGACATTGTGTGAGTGTGTGTGAGTGCATGTGAATCTGTGTACGTTGGTGTGTGAGTAGGTGTGCGAGAGCTTGTGGCAGTGTGTGAGTGTGTGTGTTTGTGACATTCTGTGAATGTGTGTTGGTGTCTCTGTGTGTGTAGATGTGTGAGTGCAGCAGTGTGTGAGTGTGTGAGTGCGAATGAGTCTGTGAGTGTGTGCGGGTGTGAGTGTGTTTCTTTGTGAAATTTCAGTTGCGTGAGTTGGAGTGATTGTGTGAGTGTGTATATAAGTGTGCGATAGTGTGTGAGTGTGTGTGATTGTGTGTGAGTATGTGTGTGTGCCTATATGTGTTTGTGTCTATGTGTAGGTGCGTAATTGTGTGTGTGCTACTGTGTGTGAGAATGTGGGTGTTTCTGTGTGTAGGTGTGTGAATGTGTGAGTGTGTTTGTGAGAGTGTAGTTGTGTGAGTGTTTGTGTGTGTGAGTGTGTATACGGGTGTGTGATTGTGTCTGAGTTTTTGTGATTGTGTGTGACAATGTGAGTGAATGTGTCTATGTGTATGTGTGTGAGTGTGTGAAACAGTGTCTCAGTCTTCGTGATTTTGTGTGGGTGTGTGAGAGTGTGTGTGAGCGTTTGAGTGTAGGTGTGTCTTTTTGAGTGCCTTTGTGGTTATTATATGTGTGTGAGTGAAAGTGTGTGTGTAAGTGTGAGTGGGAGTGAGAGTGGGACTGTGTGTACGAGTGTGTTATTGTGTGTGATTGTGTTTGTGGGTGAGTGTCTGAGCGTCTTTGTGTGCAGGTGTGTGTGTCTGACGGTTTTAGTGTGGGTGTGAGTGCATGTGACTCTGTGAGAGTGTGTGTGTAGTTGTGTGAGTGGGAGTGAGTGTGTGAATGTGTATACGATTGGGTGACTGTGTGTGAGTGTGTGTGATTGTGTGTGAGAATGTGTGTGAGTGAGTCTGTGTGTGTAGGTGTGTGATTGTGCCGAACCCTGTGTGATTGTGTGTGTTTGTGAGGGTGTGTGACAGTGTGTGTGAGTGTAGGAGTGTCTGAGTGCCTGTGTGATTTCTGTATGTGAGTGTGTGTGTGTTTGATGATGCGTTTGTTTGTGTGTGTGTAGGTGTGTTAGTGGGAGTGAGTGTGAATACGAGTGTGTGATTGTGTGTGAGTGTTTTTGTCTGTGAGTGGCTGTGAGTGTGTCTGTGAGTGCAGGTGAGAGTGCGTGACTATTTGTGAGTGTGTGTGTGATTGCATGTGAGCCTGTGTTTGTGTGTTGGTTTGTTTGTGTGTGTAGGTGTGCGTGTGTGTTTGACAGTGTTTGAGTGAGTGTTAGTGCGTGTGTGTCTGTAAGTGTTTGTGTGAGTAGGTGTGTGAGTGTGTGTGACCGGGTGATTGTGTGTGTGAATGCGTGTGAGTCTGTGTGTCTGTGTGTTTGTGGGTGTGTCTACATGTGTGTAGGTGTGTGACTGTTTATGGCACTGTGTCATTGTGCGTGAGTGCTCATGTGTCTGTGTGTGTGTGTGAGTTTGTGAGAGTGTAGGTGTGATTGGGAATGAGTGTGTGAGTGTGTATATGAGTGTGTCATTGTGTTTGTGTGTGTGTGTGAGTGTGTTTTGTTTAGGTGTGTGCGTGACATTTTGTGTGTCTATGTGTGAGTGTATTTTTGTCTGAGTGTGTGTGTCTGTGTGTAAGTGTGAGAGTGTGCTAGGGTGTTTGTGAGAGTGAAGGTGTGTGAGTGGGAGTGAGTGAGTGAATGTGTATATGAGTAGGTGACTGTGTGTGTGTGCATGTGTGTGCCTGACAGTCTGAATATGTGGGTGTTTCTGTGTGTAGGTGTGTGAGTGTGTGTGTGACATTGTGTGAGTGTGTGTGTGACATTGTGTGAGTGTGTGTGAGTGCATGTGAATCTGTGTGTGTTGGTGTGTGAGTAGGTGTGCGAGAGCTTGTGGCAGTGTGTGAGTGTGTGTGTTTGTGACATTCTGTGAATGTGTGTTGGTGTCTCTGTGTGTGTAGATGTGTGAGTGCAGCAGTGTGTGAGTGTGTGAGTGCGAATGAGTCTGTGACTGTGTTCGGGTGTGAGTGTGTTTCTTTGTGAAATTTCAGTTGCGTGAGTTGGAGTGATTGTGTGAGTGTGTATATAAGTGTGCGATAGTGTGTGAGTGTGTGTGATTGTGTGTGAGTATGTGTGTGTGCCTATATGTGTTTGTGTCTATGTGTAGGTGCGTAATTGTGTGTGTGCGACTGTGTGTGAGAATGTGGTTGTTTCTGTGTGTAGGTGTGTGAATGTGTGAGTGTGTTTGTGAGAGTGTAGTTGTGTGAGTGTTTGTGTGTGTGTGAGTGTGTATACGGGTGTGTGATTGTGTCTGAGTTTTTGTGATTGTGTGTGAGAATGTGAGTGAATGTGTCTGTGTGTATGTGTGTGAGTGTGTGAAACAGTGTCTCAGTCTTCGTGATTTTGTGTGGGTGTGTGAGAGTGTGTGTGAGCGTTTGAGTGTAGGTGTGTCTTTTTGAGTGCCTTTGTGGTTATTATATGTGTGTGAGTGAAAGTGTGTGTGTAAGTGTGAGTGGGAGTGAGAGTGGGACTGTGTGTACGAGTGTGTTCTTGTGTGTGATTGTGTTTGTGGGTGAGTGTCTGAGCGTCTTTGTGTGCAGGTGTGTGTGTCTGACGGTTTTAGTGTGGGTGTGAGTGCATGTGACTCTGTGAGAGTGTGTGTGTAGTTGTGTGAGTGGGAGTGAGTGTGTGAATGTGTATACGATTGGGTGACTGTGTGTGAGTGTGTGTGATTGTGTGTGAGAATGTGTGTGAGTGAGTCTGTGTGTGTAGGTGTGTGATTGTGCCGAACCCTGTGTGATTGTGTGCGTTTGTGAGGGTGTGTGACAGTGTGTGTGAGTGAAGGAGTGTCTGAGTGCCTGTGTGATTTCTGTATGTGAGTGTGTGTGTGTTTGATGATGCGTTTGTTTGTGTGTGTGTAGGTGTGTTAGTGGGAGTGAGTGTGAATACGAGTGTGTGATTGTGTGTGAGTGTTTTTGTCTGTGAGTGGCTGTGAGTGTGTCTGTGAGTGCAGGTGAGAGTGCGTGACTATTTGTGAGTGTGTGTGTGATTGCATGTGAGCCTGTGTTTGTGTGTTGGTTTGTTTGTGTGTGTAGGTGTGCGTGTGTGTTTGACAGTGTTTGAGTGAGTGTTAGTGCGTGTGTGTCTGTAAGTGTTTGTGTGAGTAGGTGTGTGAGTGTGTGTGACCGGGTGATTGTGTGTGTGAATGCGTGTGAGTCTGTGTGTCTGTGTGTTTGTGGGTGTGTCTACATGTGTGTAGGTGTGTGACTGTTTATGGCACTGTGTCATTGTGCGTGAGTGCTCATGTGTCTGTGTGTGTGTGTGAGTTTGTGAGAGTGTAGGTGTGATTGGGAATGAGTGTGTGAGTGTGTATATGAGTGTGTCATTGTGTTTGTGTGTGTGTGTGAGTGTGTTTTGTTTAGGTGTGTGCGTGACATTTTGTGTGTCTATGTGTGAGTGTATTTTTGTCTGAGTGTGTGTGTCTGTGTGTAAGTGTGAGAGTGTGCTAGGGTGTTTGTGAGAGTGAAGGTGTGTGAGTGGGAGTGAGTGAGTGAATGTGTATATGAGTGGGTGACTGTGTGTGTGTGCATGTGTGTGCCTGACAGTCTGAATATGTGGGTGTTTCTGTGTGTAGGTGTGTGAGTGTGTGTGTGACATTGTGTGAGTGTGTGTGTGACATTGTGTGAGTGTGTGTGAGTGCATGTGAATCTGTGTGTGTTGGTGTGTGAGTAGGTGTGCGAGAGCTTGTGGCAGTGTGTGAGTGTGTGTGTTTGTGACATTCTGTGAATGTGTGTTGGTGTCTCTGTGTGTGTAGATGTGTGAGTGCAGCAGTGTGTGAGTGTGTGAGTGCGAATGAGTCTGTGAGTGTGTGCGGGTGTGAGTGTGTTTCTTTGTGAAATTTCAGTTGCGTGAGTTGGAGTGATTGTGTGAGTGTGTATATAAGTGTGCGATAGTGTGTGAGTGTGTGTGATTGTGTGTGAGTATGTGTGTGTGCCTATATGTGTTTGTGTCTATGTGTAGGTGCGTAATTGTGTGTGTGCGACTGTGTGTGAGAATGTGGTTGTTTCTGTGTGTAGGTGTGTGAATGTGTGAGTGTGTTTGTGAGAGTGTAGTTGTGTGAGTGTTTGTGTGTGTGTGAGTGTGTATACGGGTGTGTGATTGTGTCTGAGTTTTTGTGATTGTGTGTGAGAATGTGAGTGAATGTGTCTGTGTGTATGTGTGTGAGTGTGTGAAACAGTGTCTCAGTCTTCGTGATTTTGTGTGGGTGTGTGAGAGTGTGTGTGAGCGTTTGAGTGTAGGTGTGTCTTTTTGAGTGCCTTTGTGGTTATTATATGTGTGTGTGTGAAAGTGTGTGTGTAAGTGTGAGTGGGAGTGAGAGTGGGACTGTGTGTACGAGTGTGTTATTGTGTGTGATTGTGTTTGTGGGTGAGTGTCTGAGCGTCTTTGTGTGCAGGTGTGTGTGTCTGACGGTTTTAGTGTGGGTGTGAGTGCATGTGACTCTGAGTGTGTAGTTGTGTGAGTGGGAGTGAGTGTGTGAATGTGTATACGATTGGGTGACTGTGTGTGAGTGTGTGTGATTGTGTGTGAGAATGTGTGTGTGTGAGTCTGTGTGTGTAGGTGTGTGATTGTGCCGAACCCTGTGTGATTGTGTGTGTTTGTGAGGGTGTGTGACAGTGTGTGTGAGTGTAGGAGTGTCTGAGTGCCTGTGTGATTTCTGTATGTGAGTGTGTGTGTGTTTGATGATGCGTTTGTTTGTGTGTGTGTAGGTGTGTTAGTGGGAGTGAGTGTGAATACGAGTGTGTGATTGTGTGTGAGTGTTTTTGTCTGTGAGTGGCTGTGAGTGTGTCTGTGAGTGCAGGTGAGAGTGCGTGACTATTTGTGAGTGTGTGTGTGATTGCATGTGAGCCTGTGTTTGTGTGTTGGTTTGTTTGTGTGTGTAGGTGTGCGTGTGTGTTTGACAGTGTTTGAGTGAGTGTTAGTGCATGTGTGTCTGTAAGTGTTTGTGTGAGTAGGTGTGTGAGTGTGTGTGACCGGGTGATTGTGTGTGTGAATGCGTGTGAGTCTGTGTGTCTGTGTGTTTGTGGGTGTGTCTACATGTGTGTAGGTGTGTGACTGTTTATGGCACTGTGTCATTGTGCGTGAGTGCTCATGTGTCTGTGTGTGTGTGTGAGTTTGTGAGAGTGTAGGTGTGATTGGGAATGAGTGTGTGAGTGTGTATATGAGTGTGTCACTGTGTTTGTGTGTGTGTGTGAGTGTGTTTTGTTTAGGTGTGTGCGTGACATTTTGTGTGTCTATGTGTGAGTGTGTTTTTGTCTGAGTGTGTGTGTCTGTGTGTAAGTGTGAGAGTGTGCTAGGGTGTTTGTGAGAGTGAAGGTGTGTGAGTGGGAGTGAGTGAGTGAATGTGTATATGAGTAGGTGACTGTGTGTGTGTGCATGTGTGTGCCTGACAGTCTGAATATGTGGGTGTTTCTGTGTGTAGGTGTGTGAGTGTGTGTGTGACATTGTATGAGTGTGTGTGTGACATTGTGTGAGTGTGTGTGAGTGCATGTGAATCTGTGTGCGTTGGTGTGTGAGTAGGTGTGCGAGAGCTTGTGGCAGTGTGTGAGTGTGTGTGTTTGTGACATTCTGTGAATGTGTGTTGGTGTCTCTGTGTGTGTAATGTGTGAGTGCAGCAGTGTGTGAGTGTGTGAGTGCGAATGAGTCTGTGAGTGTGTGCGGGTGTGAGTGTGTTTCTTTGTGAAATTTCAGTTGCGTGAGTTGGAGTGATTGTGTGAGTGTGTATATAAGTGTGCGATAGTGTGTGAGTGTGTGTGATTGTGTGTGAGTATGTGTGTGTTCCTATATGTGTTTGTGTCTATGTGTAGGTGCGTAATTGTGTGTGTGCGATTGTGTGTGAGAATGTGGTTGTTTCTGTGTGTAGGTGTGTGAATGTGTGAGTGTGTTTGTGAGAGTGTAGTTGTGTGCGTGTTTGTGTGTGTGTGAGTGTGTATACGGGTGTGTGATTGTGTCTGAGTTTTTGTGATTGTGTGTGAGAATGTGAGTGAATGTGTCTGTGTGTATGTGTGTGAGTGTGTGAAACAGTGTCTCAGTCTTCGTGATTTTGTGTGGGTGTGTGAGAGTGTGTGTGAGCGTTTGAGTGTAGGTGTGTCTTTTTGAGTGCCTTTGTGGTTATTATATGTGTGTGTGTGAAAGTGTGTGTGTAAGTGTGAGTGGGAGTGAGAGTGGGACTGTGTGTACGAGTGTGTTATTGTGTGTGATTGTGTTTGTGGGTGAGTGTCTGAGCGTCTTTGTGTGCAGGTGTGTGTGTCTGACGGTTTTAGTGTGGGTGTGAGTGCATGTGACTCTGTGAGAGTGTGTGTGTAGTTGTGTGAGTGGGAGTGAGTGTGTGAATGTGTATACGATTGGGTGACTGTGTGTGAGTGTGTGTGATTGTGTGTGAGAATGTGTGTGAGTGAGTCTGTGTGTGTAGGTGTGTGATTGTGCCGAACCCTGTGTGATTGTGTGCGTTTGTGAGGGTGTGTGACAGTGTGTGTGAGTGAAGGAGTGTCTGAGTGCCTGTGTGATTTCTGTATGTGAGTGTGTGTGTGTTTGATGATGCGTTTGTTTGTGTGTGTGTAGGTGTGTTAGTGGGAGTGAGTGTGAATACGAGTGTGTGATTGTGTGTGAGTGTTTTTGTCTGTGAGTGGCTGTGAGTGTGTCTGTGAGTGCAGGTGAGAGTGCGTGACTATTTGTGAGTGTGTGTGTGATTGCATGTGAGCCTGTGTTTGTGTGTTGGTTTGTTTGTGTGTGTAGGTGTGCGTGTGTGTTTGACAGTGTTTGAGTGAGTGTTAGTGCGTGTGTGTCTGTAAGTGTTTGTGTGAGTAGGTGTGTGAGTGTGTGTGACCGGGTGATTGTGTGTGTGAATGCGTGTGAGTCTGTGTGTCTGTGTGTTTGTGGGTGTGTCTACATGTGTGTAGGTGTGTGACTGTTTATGGCACTGTGTCATTGTGCGTGAGTGCTCATGTGTCTGTGTGTGTGTGTGAGTTTGTGAGAGTGTAGGTGTGATTGGGAATGAGTGTGTGAGTGTGTATATGAGTGTGTCATTGTGTTTGTGTGTGTGTGTGAGTGTGTTTTGTTTAGGTGTGTGCGTGACATTTTGTGTGTCTATGTGTGAGTGTATTTTTGTCTGAGTGTGTGTGTCTGTGTGTAAGTGTGAGAGTGTGCTAGGGTGTTTGTGAGAGTGAAGGTGTGTGAGTGGGAGTGAGTGAGTGAATGTGTATATGAGTGGGTGACTGTGTGTGTGTGCATGTGTGTGCCTGACAGTCTGAATATGTGGGTGTTTCTGTGTGTAGGTGTGTGAGTGTGTGTGTGACATTGTGTGAGTGTGTGTGTGACATTGTGTGAGTGTGTGTGAGTGCATGTGAATCTGTGTGTGTTGGTGTGTGAGTAGGTGTGCGAGAGCTTGTGGCAGTGTGTGAGTGTGTGTGTTTGTGACATTCTGTGAATGTGTGTTGGTGTCTCTGTGTGTGTAGATGTGTGAGTGCAGCAGTGTGTGAGTGTGTGAGTGCGAATGAGTCTGTGAGTGTGTGCGGGTGTGAGTGTGTTTCTTTGTGAAATTTCAGTTGCGTGAGTTGGAGTGATTGTGTGAGTGTGTATATAAGTGTGCGATAGTGTGTGAGTGTGTGTGATTGTGTGTGAGTATGTGTGTGTGCCTATATGTGTTTGTGTCTATGTGTAGGTGCGTAATTGTGTGTGTGCGACTGTGTGTGAGAATGTGGTTGTTTCTGTGTGTAGGTGTGTGAATGTGTGAGTGTGTTTGTGAGAGTGTAGTTGTGTGAGTGTTTGTGTGTGTGTGAGTGTGTATACGGGTGTGTGATTGTGTCTGAGTTTTTGTGATTGTGTGTGAGAATGTGAGTGAATGTGTCTGTGTGTATGTGTGTGAGTGTGTGAAACAGTGTCTCAGTCTTCGTGATTTTGTGTGGGTGTGTGAGAGTGTGTGTGAGCGTTTGAGTGTAGGTGTGTCTTTTTGAGTGCCTTTGTGGTTATTATATGTGTGTGTGTGAAAGTGTGTGTGTAAGTGTGAGTGGGAGTGAGAGTGGGACTGTGTGTACGAGTGTGTTATTGTGTGTGATTGTGTTTGTGGGTGAGTGTCTGAGCGTCTTTGTGTGCAGGTGTGTGTGTCTGACGGTTTTAGTGTGGGTGTGAGTGCATGTGACTCTGAGTGTGTAGTTGTGTGAGTGGGAGTGAGTGTGTGAATGTGTATACGATTGGGTGACTGTGTGTGAGTGTGTGTGATTGTGTGTGAGAATGTGTGTGTGTGAGTCTGTGTGTGTAGGTGTGTGATTGTGCCGAACCCTGTGTGATTGTGTGTGTTTGTGAGGGTGTGTGACAGTGTGTGTGAGTGTAGGAGTGTCTGAGTGCCTGTGTGATTTCTGTATGTGAGTGTGTGTGTGTTTGATGATGCGTTTGTTTGTGTGTGTGTAGGTGTGTTAGTGGGAGTGAGTGTGAATACGAGTGTGTGATTGTGTGTGAGTGTTTTTGTCTGTGAGTGGCTGTGAGTGTGTCTGTGAGTGCAGGTGAGAGTGCGTGACTATTTGTGAGTGTGTGTGTGATTGCATGTGAGCCTGTGTTTGTGTGTTGGTTTGTTTGTGTGTGTAGGTGTGCGTGTGTGTTTGACAGTGTTTGAGTGAGTGTTAGTGCATGTGTGTCTGTAAGTGTTTGTGTGAGTAGGTGTGTGAGTGTGTGTGACCGGGTGATTGTGTGTGTGAATGCGTGTGAGTCTGTGTGTCTGTGTGTTTGTGGGTGTGTCTACATGTGTGTAGGTGTGTGACTGTTTATGGCACTGTGTCATTGTGCGTGAGTGCTCATGTGTCTGTGTGTGTGTGTGAGTTTGTGAGAGTGTAGGTGTGATTGGGAATGAGTGTGTGAGTGTGTATATGAGTGTGTCACTGTGTTTGTGTGTGTGTGTGAGTGTGTTTTGTTTAGGTGTGTGCGTGACATTTTGTGTGTCTATGTGTGAGTGTGTTTTTGTCTGAGTGTGTGTGTCTGTGTGTAAGTGTGAGAGTGTGCTAGGGTGTTTGTGAGAGTGAAGGTGTGTGAGTGGGAGTGAGTGAGTGAATGTGTATATGAGTAGGTGACTGTGTGTGTGTGCATGTGTGTGCCTGACAGTCTGAATATGTGGGTGTTTCTGTGTGTAGGTGTGTGAGTGTGTGTGTGACATTGTATGAGTGTGTGTGTGACATTGTGTGAGTGTGTGTGAGTGCATGTGAATCTGTGTGCGTTGGTGTGTGAGTAGGTGTGCGAGAGCTTGTGGCAGTGTGTGAGTGTGTGTGTTTGTGACATTCTGTGAATGTGTGTTGGTGTCTCTGTGTGTGTAATGTGTGAGTGCAGCAGTGTGTGAGTGTGTGAGTGCGAATGAGTCTGTGAGTGTGTGCGGGTGTGAGTGTGTTTCTTTGTGAAATTTCAGTTGCGTGAGTTGGAGTGATTGTGTGAGTGTGTATATAAGTGTGCGATAGTGTGTGAGTGTGTGTGATTGTGTGTGAGTATGTGTGTGTTCCTATATGTGTTTGTGTCTATGTGTAGGTGCGTAATTGTGTGTGTGCGATTGTGTGTGAGAATGTGGTTGTTTCTGTGTGTAGGTGTGTGAATGTGTGAGTGTGTTTGTGAGAGTGTAGTTGTGTGCGTGTTTGTGTGTGTGTGAGTGTGTATACGGGTGTGTGATTGTGTCTGAGTTTTTGTGATTGTGTGTGAGAATGTGAGTGAATGTGTCTGTGTGTATGTGTGTGAGTGTGTGAAACAGTGTCTCAGTCTTCGTGATTTTGTGTGGGTGTGTGAGAGTGTGTGTGAGCGTTTGAGTGTAGGTGTGTCTTTTTGAGTGCCTTTGTGGTTATTATATGTGTGTGTGTGAAAGTGTGTGTGTAAGTGTGAGTGGGAGTGAGAGTGGGACTGTGTGTACGAGTGTGTTATTGTGTGTGATTGTGTTTGTGGGTGAGTGTCTGAGCGTCTTTGTGTGCAGGTGTGTGTGTCTGACGGTTTTAGTGTGGGTGTGAGTGCATGTGACTCTGTGAGAGTGTGTGTGTAGTTGTGTGAGTGGGAGTGAGTGTGTGAATGTGTATACGATTGGGTGACTGTGTGTGAGTGTGTGTGGTTGTGTGTGAGAATGTGTGTGTGTGACTCTGTGTGTGTAGGTGTGTGATTGTGCCGAACCCTGTGTGATTGTGTGTGTTTGTGAGGGTGTGTGACAGTGTGTGTGAGTGTAGGAGTGTCTGAGTGCCTGTGTGATTTCTGTATGTGAGTGTGTGTGTGTTTGATGATGCGTTTGTTTGTGTGTGGGTAGGTGTGTTAGTGGGAGTGAGTGTGAATACGAGTGTGTGATTGTGTGTGAGTGTTTTTGTCTGTGAGTGGCTGTGAGTGTGTCTGTGAGTGCAGGTGAGAGTGCGTGACTATTTGTGAGTGTGTGTGTGATTGCATGTGAGCCTGTGTTTGTGTGTTGGTTTGTTTGTGTGTGTAGGTGTGCGTGTGTGTTTGACAGTGTTTGAGTGAGTGTTAGTGCGTGTGCGTCTGTAAGTGTTTGTGTGAGTAGGTGTGTGAGTGTGTGTGACCGGGTGATTGTGTGTGTGAATGCGTGTGAGTCTGTGTGTCTGTGTGTTTGTGGGTGTGTCTACATGTGTGTAGGTGTGTGACTGTTTATGGCACTGTGTCATTGTGCGTGAGTGCTCATGTGTCTGTGTGTGTGTGTGAGTTTGTGAGAGTGTAGGTGTGATTGGGAATGAGTGTGTGAGTGTGTATATGAGTGTGTCATTGTGTTTGTGTGTGTGTGTGAGTGTGTTTTGCTTAGGTGTGTGCGTGACATTTTGTGTGTCTATGTGTGAGTGTATTTTTGTCTGAGTGTGTGTGTCTGTGTGTAAGTGTGAGAGTGTGCTAGGGTGTTTGTGAGAGTGAAGGTGTGTGAGTGGGAGTGAGTGAGTGAATGTGTATATGAGTAGGTGACTGTGTGTGTGTGCATGTGTGTGCCTGACAGTCTGAATATGTGGGTGTTTCTGTGTGTAGGAGTGTGAGTGTGTGTGTGACATTGTATGAGTGTGTGTGTGACATTGTGTGAGTGTGTGTGTGAGTGCATGTGAATCTGTGTGCGTTGGTGTGTGAGCAGGTGTGCGAGAGCTTGTGGCAGTGTGTGAGTGTGTGTGTTTGTGACATTCTGTGAATGTGTGTTGGTGTCTCTGTGTGTGTAATGTGTGAGTGCAGCAGTGTGTGAGTGTGTGAGTGCGAATGAGTCTGTGAGTGTGTGCGGGTGTGAGTGTGTTTCTTTGTGAAATTTCAGTTGCGTGAGTTGGAGTGATTGTGTGAGTGTGTATATAAGTGTGCGATAGTGTGTGAGTGTGTGTGATTGTGTGTGAGTATGTGTGTGTGCCTATATGTGTTTGTGTCTATGTGTAGGTGCGTAATTGTGTGTGAGAATGTGGTTGTTTCTGTGTGTAGGTGTGTGAATGTGTGAGTGTGTTTGTGAGAGTGTAGTTGTGTGCGTGTTTGTGTGTGTGTGAGTGTGTATACGGGTGTGTGATTGTGTCTGAGTTTTTGTGATTGTGTGTGAGAATGTGAGTGAATGTGTCTGTGTGTATGTGTGTGAGTGTGTGAAACAGTGTCTCAGTCTTCGTGATTTTGTGTCGGTGTGTGAGAGTGTGTGTGAGCGTTTGAGTGTAGGTGTGTCTTTTTGAGTGCCTTTGTGGTTATTATATGTGTGTGTGTGAAAGTGTGTGTGTAAGTGTGAGTGGGAGTGAGAGTGGGACTGTGTGTACGAGTGTGTTATTGTGTGTGATTGTGTTTGTGGGTGAGTGTCTGAGCGTCTTTGTGTGCAGGTGTGTGTGTCTGACGGTTTTAGTGTGGGTGTGAGTGCATGTGACTCTGTGAGAGTGTGTGTGTAGTTGTGTGAGTGGGAGTGAGTGTGTGAATGTGTATACGATTGGGTGACTGTGTGTGAGTGTGTGTGATTGTGTGTGAGAATGTGTGTGAGTGAGTCTGTGTGTGTAGGTGTGTGATTGTGCCGAACCCTGTGTGATTGTGTGTGTTTGTGAGGGTGTGTGACAGTGTGTGTGAGTGTAGGAGTGTCTGAGTGCCTGTGTGATTTCTGTATGTGAGTGTGTGTGTTTGATGATGCGTTTGTTTGTGTGTGTGTAGGTGTGTTAGTGGGAGTGAGTGTGAATACGAGTGTGTGATTGTGTGTGAGTGTTTTTGTCTGTGAGTGGCTGTGAGTGTGTCTGTGAGTGCAGGTGAGAGTGCGTGACTATTTGTGAGTGTGTGTGTGATTGCATGTGAGCCTGTGTTTGTGTGTTGGTTTGTTTGTGTGTGTAGGTGTGCGTGTGTGTTTGACAGTGTTTGAGTGAGTGTTAGTGCGTGTGTGTCTGTAAGTGTTTGTGTGAGTAGGTGTGTGAGTGTGTGTGACCGGGTGATTGTGTGTGTGAATGCGTGTGAGTCTGTGTGTCTGTGTGTTTGTGGGTGTGTCTACATGTGTGTAGGTGTGTGACTGTTTATGGCACTGTGTCATTGTGCGTGAGTGCTCATGTGTCTGTGTGTGTGTGTGAGTTTGTGAGAGTGTAGGTGTGATTGGGAATGAGTGTGTGAGTGTGTATATGAGTGTGTCATTGTGTTTGTGTGTGTGTGTGAGTGTGTTTTGTTTAGGTGTGTGCGTGACATTTTGTGTGTCTATGTGTGAGTGTGTTTTTGTCTGAGTGTGTGTGTCTGTGTGTAAGTGTGAGAGTGTGCTAGGGTGTTTGTGAGAGTGAAGGTGTGTGAGTGGGAGTGAGTGAGTGAATGTGTATATGAGTAGGTGACTGTGTGTGTGTGCATGTGTGTGCCTGACAGTCTGAATATGTGGGTGTTTCTGTGTGTAGGTGTGTGAGTGTGTGTGTGACATTGTATGAGTGTGTGTGTGACATTGTGTGAGTGTGTGTGTGAGTGCATGTGAATCTGTGTGCGTTGGTGTGTGAGTAGGTGTGCGAGAGCTTGTTTCAGTGTGTGAGTGTGTGTGTTTGTGACATTCTGTGAATGTGTGTTGGTGTCTCTGTGTGTGTAATGTGTGAGTGCAGCAGTGTGTGAGTGTGTGAGTGCGAATGAGTCTGTGAGTGTGTGCGGGTGTGAGTGTGTTTCTTTGTGAAATTTCAGTTGCGTGAGTTGGAGAGATTGTGTGAGTGTGTATATAAGTGTGCGATAGTGTGTGAGTGTGTGTGATTGTGTGTGAGTATGTGTGTGTGCCTATATGTGTTTGTGTCTATGTGTAGGTGCGTAATTGTGTGTGTGCGATTGTGTGTGAGAATGTGGTTGTTTCTGTGTGTAGGTGTGTGAATGTGTGAGTGTGTTTGTGAGAGTGTAGTTGTGTGCGTGTTTGTGTGTGTGTGAGTGTGTATACGGGTGTGTGATTGTGTCTGAGTTTTTGTGATTGTGTGTGAGAATGTGAGTGAATGTGTCTGTGTGTATGTGTGTGAGTGTGTGAAACAGTGTCTCAGTCTTCGTGATTTTGTGTGGGTGTGTGAGAGTGTGTGTGAGCGTTTGAGTGTAGGTGTGTCTTTTTGAGTGCCTTTGTGGTTATTATATGTGTGTGTGTGAAAGTGTGTGTGTAAGTGTGAGTGGGAGTGAGAGTGGGACTGTGTGTACGAGTGTGTTATTGTGTGTGATTGTGTTTGTGGGTGAGTGTCTGAGCGTCTTTGTGTGCAGGTGTGTGTGTCTGACGGTTTTAGTGTGGGTGTGAGTGCATGTGACTCTGTGAGAGTGTGTGTGTAGTTGTGTGAGTGGGAGTGAGTGTGTGAATGTGTATACGATTGGGTGACTGTGTGTGAGTGTGTGTGATTGTGTGTGAGAATGTGTGTGTGTGAGTCTGTGTGTGTAGGTGTGTGATTGTGCCGAACCCTGTGTGATTGTGTGTGTTTGTGAGGGTGTGTGACAGTGTGTGTGAGTGTAGGAGTGTCTGAGTGCCTGTGTGATTTCTGTATGTGAGTGTGTGTGTGTTTGATGATGCGTTTGTTTGTGTGTGTGTAGGTGTGTTAGTGGGAGTGAGTGTGAATACGAGTGTGTGATTGTGTGTGAGTGTTTTTGTCTGTGAGTGGCTGTGAGTGTGTCTGTGAGTGCAGGTGAGAGTGCGTGACTATTTGTGAGTGTGTGTGTGATTGCATGTGAGCCTGTGTTTGTGTGTTGGTTTGTTTGTGTGTGTAGGTGTGCGTGTGTGTTTGACAGTGTTTGAGTGAGTGTTAGTGCATGTGTGTCTGTAAGTGTTTGTGTGAGTAGGTGTGTGAGTGTGTGTGACCGGGTGATTGTGTGTGTGAATGCGTGTGAGTCTGTGTGTCTGTGTGTTTGTGGGTGTGTCTACATGTGTGTAGGTGTGTGACTGTTTATGGCACTGTGTCATTGTGCGTGAGTGCTCATGTGTCTGTGTGTGTGTGTGAGTTTGTGAGAGTGTAGGTGTGATTGGGAATGAGTGTGTGAGTGTGTATATGAGTGTGTCATTGTGTTTGTGTGTGTGTGTGAGTGTGTTTTGTTTAGGTGTGTGCGTGACATTTTGTGTGTCTATGTGTGAGTGTGTTTTTGTCTGAGTGTGTGTGTCTGTGTGTAAGTGTGAGAGTGTGCTAGGGTGTTTGTGAGAGTGAAGGTGTGTGAGTGGGAGTGAGTGAGTGAATGTGTATATGAGTGGGTGACTGTGTGTGTGTGCATGTGTGTGCCTGACAGTCTGAATATGTGGGTGTTTCTGTGTGTAGGTGTGTGAGTGTGTGTGTGACATTGTATGAGTGTGTGTGTGACATTGTGTGAGTGTGTGTGTGAGTGCATGTGAATCTGTGTCCGTTGGTGTGTGAGTAGGTGTGCGAGAGCTTGTGGCAGTGTGTGAGTGTGTGTGTTTGTGACATTCTGTGAATGTGTGTTGGTGTCTCTGTGTGTGTAATGTGTGAGTGCAGCAGTGTGTGAGTGTGTGAGTGCGAATGAGTCTGTGAGTGTGTGCGGGTGTGAGTGTGTTTCTTTGTGAAATTTCAGTTGCGTGAGTTGGAGTGATTGTGTGAGTGTGTATATAAGTGTGCGATAGTGTGTGAGTGTGTGTGATTGTGTGTGAGTATGTGTGTGTGCCTATATGTGTTTGTGTCTATGTGTAGGTGCGTAATTGTGTGTGTGCGATTGTGTGTGAGAATGTGGTTGTTTCTGTGTGTAGGTGTGTGAATGTGTGAGTGTGTTTGTGAGAGTGTAGTTGTGTGCGTGTTTGTGTGTGTGTGAGTGTGTATACGGGTGTGTGATTGTGTCTGAGTTTTTGTGATTGTGTGTGAGAATGTGAGTGAATGTGTCTGTGTGTATGTGTGTGAGTGTGTGAAACAGTGTCTCAGTCTTCGTGATTTTGTGTGGGTGTGTGAGAGTGTGTGTGAGCGTTTGAGTGTAGGTGTGTCTTTTTGAGTGCCTTTGTGGTTATTATATGTGTGTGTGTGAAAGTGTGTGTGTAAGTGTGAGTGGGAGTGAGAGTGGGAGTGTGTGTACGAGTGTGTTATTGTGTGTGATTGTGTTTGTGGGTGAGTGTCTGAGCGTCTTTGTGTGCAGGTGTGTGTGTCTGACGGTTTTAGTGTGGGTGTGAGTGCATGTGACTCTGTGAGAGTGTGTGTGTAGTTGTGTGAGTGGGAGTGAGTGTGTGAATGTGTATACGATTGGGTGATTGTGTGTGAGTGTGTGTGATTGTGTGTGAGAATGTGTGTGTGTGAGTCAGTGTGTGTAGGTGTGTGATTGTGCCGAACCCTGTGTGATTGTGTGTGTTTGTGAGGGTGTGTGACAGTGTGTGTGAGTGTAGGAGTGTCTGAGTGCCTGTGTGATTTCTGTATGTGAGTGTGTGTGTGTTTGATGATGCGTTTGTTTGTGTGTGTGTAGGTGTGTTAGTGGGAGTGAGTGTGAATACGAGTGTGTGATTGTGTGTGAGTGTTTTTGTCTGTGAGTGGCTGTGAGTGTGTCTGTGAGTGCAGGTGAGAGTGCGTGACTATTTGTGAGTGTGTGTGTGATTGCATGTGAGCCTGTGTTTGTGTGTTGGTTTGTTTGTGTGTGTAGGTGTGCGTGTGTGTTTGACAGTGTTTGAGTGAGTGTTAGTGCGTGTGCGTCTGTAAGTGTTTGTGTGAGTAGGTGTGTGAGTGTGTGTGACCGGGTGATTGTGTGTGTGAATGCGTGTGAGTCTGTGTGTCTGTGTGTTTGTGGGTGTGTCTACATGTGTGTAGGTGTGTGACTGTTTATGGCACTGTGTCATTGTGCGTGAGTGCTCATGTGTCTGTGTGTGTGTGTGAGTTTGTGAGAGTGTAGGTGTGATTGGGAATGAGTGTGTGAGTGTGTATATGAGTGTGTCATTGTGTTTGTGTGTGTGTGTGAGTGTGTTTTGTTTAGGTGTGTGCGTGACATTTTGTGTGTCTATGTGTGAGTGTGTTTTTGTCTGAGTGTGTGTGTCTGTGTGTAAGTGTGAGAGTGTGCTAGGGTGTTTGTGAGAGTGAAGGTGTGTGAGTGGGAGTGAGTGAGTGAATGTGTATATGAGTGGGTGACTGTGTGTGTGTGCATGTGTGTGCCTGACAGTCTGAATATGTGGGTGTTTCTGTGTGTAGGTGTGTGAGTGTGTGTGTGACATTGTGTGAGTGTGTGTGTGACATTGTGTGAGTGTGTGTGAGTGCATGTGAATCTGTGTGTGTTGGTGTGTGAGTAGGTGTGCGAGAGCTTGTGGCAGTGTGTGAGTGTGTGTGTTTGTGACATTCTGTGAATGTGTGTTGGTGTCTCTGTGTGTGTAGATGTGTGAGTGCAGCAGTGTGTGAGTGTGTGAGTGCGAATGAGTCTGTGAGTGTGTGCGGGTGTGAGTGTGTTTCTTTGTGAAATTTCAGTTGCGTGAGTTGGAGTGATTGTGTGAGTGTGTATATAAGTGTGCGATAGTGTGTGAGTGTGTGTGATTGTGTGTGAGTATGTGTGTGTGCCTATATGTGTTTGTGTCTATGTGTAGGTGCGTAATTGTGTGTGTGCGACTGTGTGTGAGAATGTGGTTGTTTCTGTGTGTAGGTGTGTGAATGTGTGAGTGTGTTTGTGAGAGTGTAGTTGTGTGAGTGTTTGTGTGTGTGTGAGTGTGTATACGGGTGTGTGATTGTGTCTGAGTTTTTGTGATTGTGTGTGAGAATGTGAGTGAATGTGTCTGTGTGTATGTGTGTGAGTGTGTGAAACAGTGTCTCAGTCTTCGTGATTTTGTGTGGGTGTGTGAGAGTGTGTGTGAGCGTTTGAGTGTAGGTGTGTCTTTTTGAGTGCCTTTGTGGTTATTATATGTGTGTGAGTGAAAGTGTGTGTGTAAGTGTGAGTGGGAGTGAGAGTGGGACTGTGTGTACGAGTGTGTTCTTGTGTTTGATTGTGTTTGTGGGTGAGTGTCTGAGCGTCTTTGTGTGCAGGTGTGTGTGTCTGACGGTTTTAGTGTGGGTGTGAGTGCATGTGACTCTGTGAGAGTGTGTGTGTAGTTGTGTGAGTGGGAGTGAGTGTGTGAATGTGTATGCGATTGGGTGACTGTGTGTGAGTGTGTGTGATTGTGTGTGAGAATGTGTGTGAGTGAGTCTGTGTGTGTAGGTGTGTGATTGTGCCGAACCCTGTGTGATTGTGTGCGTTTGTGAGGGTGTGTGACAGTGTGTGTGAGTGAAGGAGTGTCTGAGTGCCTGTGTGATTTCTGTATGTGAGTGTGTGTGTGTTTGATGATGCGTTTGTTTGTGTGTGTGTAGGTGTGTTAGTGGGAGTGAGTGTGAATACGAGTGTGTGATTGTGTGTGAGTGTTTTTGTCTGTGAGTGGCTGTGAGTGTGTCTGTGAGTGCAGGTGAGAGTGCGTGACTATTTGTGAGTGTGTGTGTGATTGCATGTGAGCCTGTGTTTGTGTGTTGGTTTGTTTGTGTGTGTAGGTGTGCGTGTGTGTTTGACAGTGTTTGAGTGAGTGTTAGTGCGTGTGTGTCTGTAAGTGTTTGTGTGAGTAGGTGTGTGTGTGTGTGACCGGGTGATTGTGTGTGTGAATGCGTGTGAGTCTGTGTGTCTGTGTGTTTGTGGGTGTGTCTACATGTGTGTAGGTGTGTGACTGTTTATGGCACTGTGTCATTGTGCGTGAGTGCTCATGTGTCTGTGTGTGTGTGTGAGTTTGTGAGAGTGTAGGTGTGATTGGGAATGAGTGTGTGAGTGTGTATATGAGTGTGTCATTGTGTTTGTGTGTGTGTGTGTGTGTTTTGTTTAGGTGTGTGCGTGACATTTTGTGTGTCTATGTGTGAGTGTATTTTTGTCTGAGTGTGTGTGTCTGTGTGTAAGTGTGAGAGTGTGCTAGGGTGTTTGTGAGAGTGAAGGTGTGTGAGTGGGAGTGAGTGAGTGAATGTGTATATGAGTGGGTGACTGTGTGTGTGTGCATGTGTGTGCCTGACAGTCTGAATATGTGGGTGTTTCTGTGTGTAGGTGTGTGAGTGTGTGTGTGACATTGTGTGAGTGTGTGTGTGACATTGTGTGAGTGTGTGTGAGTGCATGTGAATCTGTGTGTGTTGGTGTGTGAGTAGGTGTGCGAGAGCTTGTGGCAGTGTGTGAGTGTGTGTGTTTGTGACATTCTGTGAATGTGTGTTGGTGTCTCTGTGTGTGTAGATGTGTGAGTGCAGCAGTGTGTGAGTGTGTGAGTGCGAATGAGTCTGTGAGTGTGTGCGGGTGTGAGTGTGTTTCTTTGTGAAATTTCAGTTGCGTGAGTTGGAGTGATTGTGTGAGTGTGTATATAAGTGTGCGATAGTGTGTGAGTGTGTGTGATTGTGTGTGAGTATGTGTGTGTGCCTATATGTGTTTGTGTCTATGTGTAGGTGCGTAATTGTGTGTGTGCGACTGTGTGTGAGAATGTGGTTGTTTCTGTGTGTAGGTGTGTGAATGTGTGAGTGTGTTTGTGAGAGTGTAGTTGTGTGAGTGTTTGTGTGTGTGTGAGTGTGTATACGGGTGTGTGATTGTGTCTGAGTTTTTGTGATTGTGTGTGAGAATGTGAGTGAATGTGTCTGTGTGTATGTGTGTGAGTGTGTGAAACAGTGTCTCAGTCTTCGTGATTTTGTGTGGGTGTGTGAGAGTGTGTGTGAGCGTTTGAGTGTAGGTGTGTCTTTTTGAGTGCCTTTGTGGTTATTATATGTGTGTGTGTGAAAGTGTGTGTGTAAGTGTGAGTGGGAGTGAGAGTGGGACTGTGTGTACGAGTGTGTTATTGTGTGTGATTGTGTTTGTGGGTGAGTGTCTGAGCGTCTTTGTGTGCAGGTGTGTGTGTCTGACGGTTTTAGTGTGGGTGTGAGTGCATGTGACTCTGAGAGTGTGTGTGTAGTTGTGTGAGTGGGAGTGAGTGTGTGAATGTGTATACGATTGGGTGACTGTGTGTGAGTGTGTGTGATTGTGTGTGAGAATGTGTGTGTGTGAGTCTGTGTGTGTAGGTGTGTGATTGTGCCGAACCCTGTGTGATTGTGTGTGTTTGTGAGGGTGTGTGACAGTGTGTGTGAGTGTAGGAGTGTCTGAGTGCCTGTGTGATTTCTGTATGTGAGTGTGTGTGTGTTTGATGATGCGTTTGTTTGTGTGTGTGTAGGTGTGTTAGTGGGAGTGAGTGTGAATACGAGTGTGTGATTGTGTGTGAGTGTTTTTGTCTGTGAGTGGCTGTGAGTGTGTCTGTGAGTGCAGGTGAGAGTGCGTGACTATTTGTGAGTGTGTGTGTGATTGCATGTGAGCCTGTGTTTGTGTGTTGGTTTGTTTGTGTGTGTAGGTGTGCGTGTGTGTTTGACAGTGTTTGAGTGAGTGTTAGTGCGTGTGTGTCTGTAAGTGTTTGTGTGAGTAGGTGTGTGAGTGTGTGTGACCGGGTGATTGTGTGTGTGAATGCGTGTGAGTCTGTGTGTCTGTGTGTTTGTGGGTGTGTCTACATGTGTGTAGGTGTGTGACTGTTTATGGCACTGTGTCATTGTGCGTGAGTGCTCATGTGTCTGTGTGTGTGTGTGAGTTTGTGAGAGTGTAGGTGTGATTGGGAATGAGTGTGTGAGTGTGTATATGAGTGTGTCATTGTGTTTGTGTGTGTGTGTGAGTGTGTTTTGTTTAGGTGTGTGCGTGACATTTTGTGTGTCTATGTGTGAGTGTGTTTTTGTCTGAGTGTGTGTGTCTGTGTGTAAGTGTGAGAGTGTGCTAGGGTGTTTGTGAGAGTGAAGGTGTGTGAGTGGGAGTGAGTGAGTGAATGTGTATATGAGTGGGTGACTGTGTGTGTGTGCATGTGTGTGCCTGACAGTCTGAATATGTGGGTGTTTCTGTGTGTAGGTGTGTGAGTGTGTGTGTGACATTGTGTGAGTGTGTGTGTGACATTGTGTGAGTGTGTGTGAGTGCATGTGAATCTGTGTGTGTTGGTGTGTGAGTAGGTGTGCGAGAGCTTGTGGCAGTGTGTGAGTGTGTGTGTTTGTGACATTCTGTGAATGTGTGTTGGTGTCTCTGTGTGTGTAGATGTGTGAGTGCAGCAGTGTGTGAGTGTGTGAGTGCGAATGAGTCTGTGAGTGTGTGCGGGTGTGAGTGTGTTTCTTTGTGAAATTTCAGTTGCGTGAGTTGGAGTGATTGTGTGAGTGTGTATATAAGTGTGCGATAGTGTGTGAGTGTGTGTGATTGTGTGTGAGTATGTGTGTGTGCCTATATGTGTTTGTGTCTATGTGTAGGTGCGTAATTGTGTGTGTGCGACTGTGTGTGAGAATGTGGTTGTTTCTGTGTGTAGGTGTGTGAATGTGTGAGTGTGTTTGTGAGAGTGTAGTTGTGTGAGTGTTTGTGTGTGTGTGAGTGTGTATACGGGTGTGTGATTGTGTCTGAGTTTTTGTGATTGTGTGTGAGAATGTGAGTGAATGTGTCTGTGTGTATGTGTGTGAGTGTGTGAAACAGTGTCTCAGTCTTCGTGATTTTGTGTGGGTGTGTGAGAGTGTGTGTGAGCGTTTGAGTGTAGGTGTGTCTTTTTGAGTGCCTTTGTGGTTATTATATGTGTGTGAGTGAAAGTGTGTGTGTAAGTGTGAGTGGGAGTGAGAGTGGGACTGTGTGTACGAGTGTGTTCTTGTGTTTGATTGTGTTTGTGGGTGAGTGTCTGAGCGTCTTTGTGTGCAGGTGTGTGTGTCTGACGGTTTTAGTGTGGGTGTGAGTGCATGTGACTCTGTGAGAGTGTGTGTGTAGTTGTGTGAGTGGGAGTGAGTGTGTGAATGTGTATGCGATTGGGTGACTGTGTGTGAGTGTGTGTGATTGTGTGTGAGAATGTGTGTGAGTGAGTCTGTGTGTGTAGGTGTGTGATTGTGCCGAACCCTGTGTGATTGTGTGCGTTTGTGAGGGTGTGTGACAGTGTGTGTGAGTGAAGGAGTGTCTGAGTGCCTGTGTGATTTCTGTATGTGAGTGTGTGTGTGTTTGATGATGCGTTTGTTTGTGTGTGTGTAGGTGTGTTAGTGGGAGTGAGTGTGAATACGAGTGTGTGATTGTGTGTGAGTGTTTTTGTCTGTGAGTGGCTGTGAGTGTGTCTGTGAGTGCAGGTGAGAGTGCGTGACTATTTGTGAGTGTGTGTGTGATTGCATGTGAGCCTGTGTTTGTGTGTTGGTTTGTTTGTGTGTGTAGGTGTGCATGTGTGTTTGACAGTGTTTGAGTGAGTGTTAGTGCGTGTGTGTCTGTAAGTGTTTGTGTGAGTAGGTGTGTGTGTGTGTGACCGGGTGATTGTGTGTGTGAATGCGTGTGAGTCTGTGTGTCTGTGTGTTTGTGGGTGTGTCTACATGTGTGTAGGTGTGTGACTGTTTATGGCACTGTGTCATTGTGCGTGAGTGCTCATGTGTCTGTGTGTGTGTGTGAGTTTGTGAGAGTGTAGGTGTGATTGGGAATGAGTGTGTGAGTGTGTATATGAGTGTGTCATTGTGTTTGTGTGTGTGTGTGTGTGTTTTGTTTAGGTGTGTGCGTGACATTTTGTGTGTCTATGTGTGAGTGTATTTTTGTCTGAGTGTGTGTGTCTGTGTGTAAGTGTGAGAGTGTGCTAGGGTGTTTGTGAGAGTGAAGGTGTGTGAGTGGGAGTGAGTGAGTGAATGTGTATATGAGTGGGTGACTGTGTGTGTGTGCATGTGTGTGCCTGACAGTCTGAATATGTGGGTGTTTCTGTGTGTAGGTGTGTGAGTGTGTGTGTGACATTGTGTGAGTGTGTGTGTGACATTGTGTGAGTGTGTGTGAGTGCATGTGAATCTGTGTGTGTTGGTGTGTGAGTAGGTGTGCGAGAGCTTGTGGCAGTGTGTGAGTGTGTGTGTTTGTGACATTCTGTGAATGTGTGTTGGTGTCTCTGTGTGTGTAGATGTGTGAGTGCAGCAGTGTGTGAGTGTGTGAGTGCGAATGAGTCTGTGAGTGTGTGCGGGTGTGAGTGTGTTTCTTTGTGAAATTTCAGTTGCGTGAGTTGGAGTGATTGTGTGAGTGTGTATATAAGTGTGCGATAGTGTGTGAGTGTGTGTGATTGTGTGTGAGTATGTGTGTGTGCCTATATGTGTTTGTGTCTATGTGTAGGTGCGTAATTGTGTGTGTGCGACTGTGTGTGAGAATGTGGTTGTTTCTGTGTGTAGGTGTGTGAATGTGTGAGTGTGTTTGTGAGAGTGTAGTTGTGTGAGTGTTTGTGTGTGTGTGAGTGTGTATACGGGTGTGTGATTGTGTCTGAGTTTTTGTGATTGTGTGTGAGAATGTGAGTGAATGTGTCTGTGTGTATGTGTGTGAGTGTGTGAAACAGTGTCTCAGTCTTCGTGATTTTGTGTGGGTGTGTGAGAGTGTGTGTGAGCGTTTGAGTGTAGGTGTGTCTTTTTGAGTGCCTTTGTGGTTATTATATGTGTGTGTGTGAAAGTGTGTGTGTAAGTGTGAGTGGGAGTGAGAGTGGGACTGTGTGTACGAGTGTGTTATTGTGTGTGATTGTGTTTGTGGGTGAGTGTCTGAGCGTCTTTGTGTGCAGGTGTGTGTGTCTGACGGTTTTAGTGTGGGTGTGAGTGCATGTGACTCTGAGAGTGTGTGTGTAGTTGTGTGAGTGGGAGTGAGTGTGTGAATGTGTATACGATTGGGTGACTGTGTGTGAGTGTGTGTGATTGTGTGTGAGAATGTGTGTGTGTGAGTCTGTGTGTGTAGGTGTGTGATTGTGCCGAACCCTGTGTGATTGTGTGTGTTTGTGAGGGTGTGTGACAGTGTGTGTGAGTGTAGGAGTGTCTGAGTGCCTGTGTGATTTCTGTATGTGAGTGTGTGTGTGTTTGATGATGCGTTTGTTTGTGTGTGTGTAGGTGTGTTAGTGGGAGTGAGTGTGAATACGAGTGTGTGATTGTGTGTGAGTGTTTTTGTCTGTGAGTGGCTGTGAGTGTGTCTGTGAGTGCAGGTGAGAGTGCGTGACTATTTGTGAGTGTGTGTGTGATTGCATGTGAGCCTGTGTTTGTGTGTTGGTTTGTTTGTGTGTGTAGGTGTGCGTGTGTGTTTGACAGTGTTTGAGTGAGTGTTAGTGCGTGTGTGTCTGTAAGTGTTTGTGTGAGTAGGTGTGTGAGTGTGTGTGACCGGGTGATTGTGTGTGTGAATGCGTGTGAGTCTGTGTGTCTGTGTGTTTGTGGGTGTGTCTACATGTGTGTAGGTGTGTGACTGTTTATGGCACTGTGTCATTGTGCGTGAGTGCTCATGTGTCTGTGTGTGTGTGTGAGTTTGTGAGAGTGTAGGTGTGATTGGGAATGAGTGTGTGAGTGTGTATATGAGTGTGTCATTGTGTTTGTGTGTGTGTGTGAGTGTGTTTTGTTTAGGTGTGTGCGTGACATTTTGTGTGTCTATGTGTGAGTGTATTTTTGTCTGAGTGTGTGTGTCTGTGTGTAAGTGTGAGAGTGTGCTAGGGTGTTTGTGAGAGTGAAGGTGTGTGAGTGGGAGTGAGTGAGTGAATGTGTATATGAGTGGGTGACTGTGTGTGTGTGCATGTGTGTGCCTGACAGTCTGAATATGTGGGTGTTTCTGTGTGTAGGTGTGTGAGTGTGTGTGTGACATTGTATGAGTGTGTGTGTGACATTGTGTGAGTGTGTGTGAGTGCATGTGAATCTGTGTACGTTGGTGTGTGAGTAGGTGTGCGAGAGCTTGTGGCAGTGTGTGAGTGTGTGTGTTTGTGACATTCTGTGAATGTGTGTTGGTGTCTCTGTGTGTGTAGATGTGTGAGTGCAGCAGTGTGTGAGTGTGTGAGTGCGAATGAGTCTGTGAGTGTGTGCGGGTGTGAGTGTGTTTCTTTGTGAAATTTCAGTTGCGTGAGTTGGAGTGATTGTGTGAGTGTGTATATAAGTGTGCGATAGTGTGTGAGTGTGTGTGATTGTGTGTGAGTATGTGTGTGTGCCTATATGTGTTTGTGTCTATGTGTAGGTGCGTAATTGTGTGTGTGCTACTGTGTGTGAGAATGTGGGTGTTTCTGTGTGTAGGTGTGTGAATGTGTGAGTGTGTTTGTGAGAGTGTAGTTGTGTGAGTGTTTGTGTGTGTGAGTGTGTATACGGGTGTGTGATTGTGTCTGAGTTTTTGTGATTGTGTGTGAGAATGTGAGTGAATGTGTCTATGTGTATGTGTGTGAGTGTGTGAAACAGTGTCTCAGTCTTCGTGATTTTGTGTGGGTGTGTGAGAGTGTGTGTGAGCGTTTGAGTGTAGGTGTGTCTTTTTGAGTGCCTTTGTGGTTATTATATGTGTGTGAGTGAAAGTGTGTGTGTAAGTGTGAGTGGGAGTGAGAGTGGGACTGTGTGTACGAGTGTGTTATTGTGTGTGATTGTGTTTGTGGGTGAGTGTCTGAGCGTCTTTGTGTGCAGGTGTGTGTGTCTGACGGTTTTAGTGTGGGTGTGAGTGCATGTGACTCTGTGAGAGTGTGTGTGTAGTTGTGTGAGTGGGAGTGAGTGTGTGAATGTGTATACGATTGGGTGACTGTGTGTGAGTGTGTGTGATTGTGTGTGAGAATGTGTGTGAGTGAGTCTGTGTGTGTAGGTGTGTGATTGTGCCGAACCCTGTGTGATTGTGTGTGTTTGTGAGGGTGTGTGACAGTGTGTGTGAGTGTAGGAGTGTCTGAGTGCCTGTGTGATTTCTGTATGTGAGTGTGTGTGTGTTTGATGATGCGTTTGTTTGTGTGTGTGTAGGTGTGTTAGTGGGAGTGAGTGTGAATACGAGTGTGTGATTGTGTGTGAGTGTTTTTGTCTGTGAGTGGCTGTGAGTGTGTCTGTGAGTGCAGGTGAGAGTGCGTGACTATTTGTGAGTGTGTGTGTGATTGCATGTGAGCCTGTGTTTGTGTGTTGGTTTGTTTGTGTGTGTAGGTGTGCGTGTGTGTTTGACAGTGTTTGAGTGAGTGTTAGTGCGTGTGTGTCTGTAAGTGTTTGTGTGAGTAGGTGTGTGAGTGTGTGTGACCGGGTGATTGTGTGTGTGAATGCGTGTGAGTCTGTGTGTCTGTGTGTTTGTGGGTGTGTCTACATGTGTGTAGGTGTGTGACTGTTTATGGCACTGTGTCATTGTGCGTGAGTGCTCATGTGTCTGTGTGTGTGTGTGAGTTTGTGAGAGTGTAGGTGTGATTGGGAATGAGTGTGTGAGTGTGTATATGAGTGTGTCATTGTGTTTGTGTGTGTGTGTGAGTGTGTTTTGTTTAGGTGTGTGCGTGACATTTTGTGTGTCTATGTGTGAGTGTATTTTTGTCTGAGTGTGTGTGTCTGTGTGTAAGTGTGAGAGTGTGCTAGGGTGTTTGTGAGAGTGAAGGTGTGTGAGTGGGAGTGAGTGAGTGAATGTGTATATGAGTGGGTGACTGTGTGTGTGTGCATGTGTGTGCCTGACAGTCTGAATATGTGGGTGTTTCTGTGTGTAGGTGTGTGAGTGTGTGTGTGACATTGTGTGAGTGTGTGTGTGACATTGTGTGAGTGTGTGTGAGTGCATGTGAATCTGTGTGTGTTGGTGTGTGAGTAGGTGTGCGAGAGCTTGTGGCAGTGTGTGAGTGTGTGTGTTTGTGACATTCTGTGAATGTGTGTTGGTGTCTCTGTGTGTGTAGATGTGTGAGTGCAGCAGTGTGTGAGTGTGTGAGTGCGAATGAGTCTGTGAGTGTGTGCGGGTGTGAGTGTGTTTCTTTGTGAAATTTCAGTTGCGTGAGTTGGAGTGATTGTGTGAGTGTGTATATAAGTGTGCGATAGTGTGTGAGTGTGTGTGATTGTGTGTGAGTATGTGTGTGTGCCTATATGTGTTTGTGTCTATGTGTAGGTGCGTAATTGTGTGTGTGCGACTGTGTGTGAGAATGTGGTTGTTTCTGTGTGTAGGTGTGTGAATGTGTGAGTGTGTTTGTGAGAGTGTAGTTGTGTGAGTGTTTGTGTGTGTGTGAGTGTGTATACGGGTGTGTGATTGTGTCTGAGTTTTTGTGATTGTGTGTGAGAATGTGAGTGAATGTGTCTGTGTGTATGTGTGTGAGTGTGTGAAACAGTGTCTCAGTCTTCGTGATTTTGTGTGGGTGTGTGAGAGTGTGTGTGAGCGTTTGAGTGTAGGTGTGTCTTTTTGAGTGCCTTTGTGGTTATTATATGTGTGTGTGTGAAAGTGTGTGTGTAAGTGTGAGTGGGAGTGAGAGTGGGACTGTGTGTACGAGTGTGTTATTGTGTGTGATTGTGTTTGTGGGTGAGTGTCTGAGCGTCTTTGTGTGCAGGTGTGTGTGTCTGACGGTTTTAGTGTGGGTGTGAGTGCATGTGACTCTGAGTGTGTAGTTGTGTGAGTGGGAGTGAGTGTGTGAATGTGTATACGATTGGGTGACTGTGTGTGAGTGTGTGTGATTGTGTGTGAGAATGTGTGTGTGTGAGTCTGTGTGTGTAGGTGTGTGATTGTGCCGAACCCTGTGTGATTGTGTGTGTTTGTGAGGGTGTGTGACAGTGTGTGTGAGTGTAGGAGTGTCTGAGTGCCTGTGTGATTTCTGTATGTGAGTGTGTGTGTGTTTGATGATGCGTTTGTTTGTGTGTGTGTAGGTGTGTTAGTGGGAGTGAGTGTGAATACGAGTGTGTGATTGTGTGTGAGTGTTTTTGTCTGTGAGTGGCTGTGAGTGTGTCTGTGAGTGCAGGTGAGAGTGCGTGACTATTTGTGAGTGTGTGTGTGATTGCATGTGAGCCTGTGTTTGTGTGTTGGTTTGTTTGTGTGTGTAGGTGTGCGTGTGTGTTTGACAGTGTTTGAGTGAGTGTTAGTGCATGTGTGTCTGTAAGTGTTTGTGTGAGTAGGTGTGTGAGTGTGTGTGACCGGGTGATTGTGTGTGTGAATGCGTGTGAGTCTGTGTGTCTGTGTGTTTGTGGGTGTGTCTACATGTGTGTAGGTGTGTGACTGTTTATGGCACTGTGTCATTGTGCGTGAGTGCTCATGTGTCTGTGTGTGTGTGTGAGTTTGTGAGAGTGTAGGTGTGATTGGGAATGAGTGTGTGAGTGTGTATATGAGTGTGTCACTGTGTTTGTGTGTGTGTGTGAGTGTGTTTTGTTTAGGTGTGTGCGTGACATTTTGTGTGTCTATGTGTGAGTGTGTTTTTGTCTGAGTGTGTGTGTCTGTGTGTAAGTGTGAGAGTGTGCTAGGGTGTTTGTGAGAGTGAAGGTGTGTGAGTGGGAGTGAGTGAGTGAATGTGTATATGAGTAGGTGACTGTGTGTGTGTGCATGTGTGTGCCTGACAGTCTGAATATGTGGGTGTTTCTGTGTGTAGGTGTGTGAGTGTGTGTGTGACATTGTATGAGTGTGTGTGTGACATTGTGTGAGTGTGTGTGAGTGCATGTGAATCTGTGTGCGTTGGTGTGTGAGTAGGTGTGCGAGAGCTTGTGGCAGTGTGTGAGTGTGTGTGTTTGTGACATTCTGTGAATGTGTGTTGGTGTCTCTGTGTGTGTAATGTGTGAGTGCAGCAGTGTGTGAGTGTGTGAGTGCGAATGAGTCTGTGAGTGTGTGCGGGTGTGAGTGTGTTTCTTTGTGAAATTTCAGTTGCGTGAGTTGGAGTGATTGTGTGAGTGTGTATATAAGTGTGCGATAGTGTGTGAGTGTGTGTGATTGTGTGTGAGTATGTGTGTGTTCCTATATGTGTTTGTGTCTATGTGTAGGTGCGTAATTGTGTGTGTGCGATTGTGTGTGAGAATGTGGTTGTTTCTGTGTGTAGGTGTGTGAATGTGTGAGTGTGTTTGTGAGAGTGTAGTTGTGTGCGTGTTTGTGTGTGTGTGAGTGTGTATACGGGTGTGTGATTGTGTCTGAGTTTTTGTGATTGTGTGTGAGAATGTGAGTGAATGTGTCTGTGTGTATGTGTGTGAGTGTGTGAAACAGTGTCTCAGTCTTCGTGATTTTGTGTGGGTGTGTGAGAGTGTGTGTGAGCGTTTGAGTGTAGGTGTGTCTTTTTGAGTGCCTTTGTGGTTATTATATGTGTGTGTGTGAAAGTGTGTGTGTAAGTGTGAGTGGGAGTGAGAGTGGGACTGTGTGTACGAGTGTGTTATTGTGTGTGATTGTGTTTGTGGGTGAGTGTCTGAGCGTCTTTGTGTGCAGGTGTGTGTGTCTGACGGTTTTAGTGTGGGTGTGAGTGCATGTGACTCTGTGAGAGTGTGTGTGTAGTTGTGTGAGTGGGAGTGAGTGTGTGAATGTGTATACGATTGGGTGACTGTGTGTGAGTGTGTGTGGTTGTGTGTGAGAATGTGTGTGTGTGACTCTGTGTGTGTAGGTGTGTGATTGTGCCGAACCCTGTGTGATTGTGTGTGTTTGTGAGGGTGTGTGACAGTGTGTGTGAGTGTAGGAGTGTCTGAGTGCCTGTGTGATTTCTGTATGTGAGTGTGTGTGTGTTTGATGATGCGTTTGTTTGTGTGTGGGTAGGTGTGTTAGTGGGAGTGAGTGTGAATACGAGTGTGTGATTGTGTGTGAGTGTTTTTGTCTGTGAGTGGCTGTGAGTGTGTCTGTGAGTGCAGGTGAGAGTGCGTGACTATTTGTGAGTGTGTGTGTGATTGCATGTGAGCCTGTGTTTGTGTGTTGGTTTGTTTGTGTGTGTAGGTGTGCGTGTGTGTTTGACAGTGTTTGAGTGAGTGTTAGTGCGTGTGCGTCTGTAAGTGTTTGTGTGAGTAGGTGTGTGAGTGTGTGTGACCGGGTGATTGTGTGTGTGAATGCGTGTGAGTCTGTGTGTCTGTGTGTTTGTGGGTGTGTCTACATGTGTGTAGGTGTGTGACTGTTTATGGCACTGTGTCATTGTGCGTGAGTGCTCATGTGTCTGTGTGTGTGTGTGAGTTTGTGAGAGTGTAGGTGTGATTGGGAATGAGTGTGTGAGTGTGTATATGAGTGTGTCATTGTGTTTGTGTGTGTGTGTGAGTGTGTTTTGCTTAGGTGTGTGCGTGACATTTTGTGTGTCTATGTGTGAGTGTATTTTTGTCTGAGTGTGTGTGTCTGTGTGTAAGTGTGAGAGTGTGCTAGGGTGTTTGTGAGAGTGAAGGTGTGTGAGTGGGAGTGAGTGAGTGAATGTGTATATGAGTAGGTGACTGTGTGTGTGTGCATGTGTGTGCCTGACAGTCTGAATATGTGGGTGTTTCTGTGTGTAGGAGTGTGAGTGTGTGTGTGACATTGTATGAGTGTGTGTGTGACATTGTGTGAGTGTGTGTGTGAGTGCATGTGAATCTGTGTGCGTTGGTGTGTGAGCAGGTGTGCGAGAGCTTGTGGCAGTGTGTGAGTGTGTGTGTTTGTGACATTCTGTGAATGTGTGTTGGTGTCTCTGTGTGTGTAATGTGTGAGTGCAGCAGTGTGTGAGTGTGTGAGTGCGAATGAGTCTGTGAGTGTGTGCGGGTGTGAGTGTGTTTCTTTGTGAAATTTCAGTTGCGTGAGTTGGAGTGATTGTGTGAGTGTGTATATAAGTGTGCGATAGTGTGTGAGTGTGTGTGATTGTGTGTGAGTATGTGTGTGTGCCTATATGTGTTTGTGTCTATGTGTAGGTGCGTAATTGTGTGTGAGAATGTGGTTGTTTCTGTGTGTAGGTGTGTGAATGTGTGAGTGTGTTTGTGAGAGTGTAGTTGTGTGCGTGTTTGTGTGTGTGTGAGTGTGTATACGGGTGTGTGATTGTGTCTGAGTTTTTGTGATTGTGTGTGAGAATGTGAGTGAATGTGTCTGTGTGTATGTGTGTGAGTGTGTGAAACAGTGTCTCAGTCTTCGTGATTTTGTGTCGGTGTGTGAGAGTGTGTGTGAGCGTTTGAGTGTAGGTGTGTCTTTTTGAGTGCCTTTGTGGTTATTATATGTGTGTGTGTGAAAGTGTGTGTGTAAGTGTGAGTGGGAGTGAGAGTGGGACTGTGTGTACGAGTGTGTTATTGTGTGTGATTGTGTTTGTGGGTGAGTGTCTGAGCGTCTTTGTGTGCAGGTGTGTGTGTCTGACGGTTTTAGTGTGGGTGTGAGTGCATGTGACTCTGTGAGAGTGTGTGTGTAGTTGTGTGAGTGGGAGTGAGTGTGTGAATGTGTATACGATTGGGTGACTGTGTGTGAGTGTGTGTGATTGTGTGTGAGAATGTGTGTGAGTGAGTCTGTGTGTGTAGGTGTGTGATTGTGCCGAACCCTGTGTGATTGTGTGTGTTTGTGAGGGTGTGTGACAGTGTGTGTGAGTGTAGGAGTGTCTGAGTGCCTGTGTGATTTCTGTATGTGAGTGTGTGTGTTTGATGATGCGTTTGTTTGTGTGTGTGTAGGTGTGTTAGTGGGAGTGAGTGTGAATACGAGTGTGTGATTGTGTGTGAGTGTTTTTGTCTGTGAGTGGCTGTGAGTGTGTCTGTGAGTGCAGGTGAGAGTGCGTGACTATTTGTGAGTGTGTGTGTGATTGCATGTGAGCCTGTGTTTGTGTGTTGGTTTGTTTGTGTGTGTAGGTGTGCGTGTGTGTTTGACAGTGTTTGAGTGAGTGTTAGTGCGTGTGTGTCTGTAAGTGTTTGTGTGAGTAGGTGTGTGAGTGTGTGTGACCGGGTGATTGTGTGTGTGAATGCGTGTGAGTCTGTGTGTCTGTGTGTTTGTGGGTGTGTCTACATGTGTGTAGGTGTGTGACTGTTTATGGCACTGTGTCATTGTGCGTGAGTGCTCATGTGTCTGTGTGTGTGTGTGAGTTTGTGAGAGTGTAGGTGTGATTGGGAATGAGTGTGTGAGTGTGTATATGAGTGTGTCATTGTGTTTGTGTGTGTGTGTGAGTGTGTTTTGTTTAGGTGTGTGCGTGACATTTTGTGTGTCTATGTGTGAGTGTGTTTTTGTCTGAGTGTGTGTGTCTGTGTGTAAGTGTGAGAGTGTGCTAGGGTGTTTGTGAGAGTGAAGGTGTGTGAGTGGGAGTGAGTGAGAGAATGTGTATATGAGTAGGTGACTGTGTGTGTGTGCATGTGTGTGCCTGACAGTCTGAATATGTGGGTGTTTCTGTGTGTAGGTGTGTGAGTGTGTGTGTGACATTGTATGAGTGTGTGTGTGACATTGTGTGAGTGTGTGTGTGAGTGCATGTGAATCTGTGTGCGTTGGTGTGTGAGTAGGTGTGCGAGAGCTTGTTTCAGTGTGTGAGTGTGTGTGTTTGTGACATTCTGTGAATGTGTGTTGGTGTCTCTGTGTGTGTAATGTGTGAGTGCAGCAGTGTGTGAGTGTGTGAGTGCGAATGAGTCTGTGAGTGTGTGCGGGTGTGAGTGTGTTTCTTTGTGAAATTTCAGTTGCGTGAGTTGGAGAGATTGTGTGAGTGTGTATATAAGTGTGCGATAGTGTGTGAGTGTGTGTGATTGTGTGTGAGTATGTGTGTGTGCCTATATGTGTTTGTGTCTATGTGTAGGTGCGTAATTGTGTGTGTGCGATTGTGTGTGAGAATGTGGTTGTTTCTGTGTGTAGGTGTGTGAATGTGTGAGTGTGTTTGTGAGAGTGTAGTTGTGTGCGTGTTTGTGTGTGTGTGAGTGTGTATACGGGTGTGTGATTGTGTCTGAGTTTTTGTGATTGTGTGTGAGAATGTGAGTGAATGTGTCTGTGTGTATGTGTGTGAGTGTGTGAAACAGTGTCTCAGTCTTCGTGATTTTGTGTGGGTGTGTGAGAGTGTGTGTGAGCGTTTGAGTGTAGGTGTGTCTTTTTGAGTGCCTTTGTGGTTATTATATGTGTGTGTGTGAAAGTGTGTGTGTAAGTGTGAGTGGGAGTGAGAGTGGGACTGTGTGTACGAGTGTGTTATTGTGTGTGATTGTGTTTGTGGGTGAGTGTCTGAGCGTCTTTGTGTGCAGGTGTGTGTGTCTGACGGTTTTAGTGTGGGTGTGAGTGCATGTGACTCTGTGAGAGTGTGTGTGTAGTTGTGTGAGTGGGAGTGAGTGTGTGAATGTGTATACGATTGGGTGACTGTGTGTGAGTGTGTGTGATTGTGTGTGAGAATGTGTGTGTGTGAGTCTGTGTGTGTAGGTGTGTGATTGTGCCGAACCCTGTGTGATTGTGTGTGTTTGTGAGGGTGTGTGACAGTGTGTGTGAGTGTAGGAGTGTCTGAGTGCCTGTGTGATTTCTGTATGTGAGTGTGTGTGTGTTTGATGATGCGTTTGTTTGTGTGTGTGTAGGTGTGTTAGTGGGAGTGAGTGTGAATACGAGTGTGTGATTGTGTGTGAGTGTTTTTGTCTGTGAGTGGCTGTGAGTGTGTCTGTGAGTGCAGGTGAGAGTGCGTGACTATTTGTGAGTGTGTGTGTGATTGCATGTGAGCCTGTGTTTGTGTGTTGGTTTGTTTGTGTGTGTAGGTGTGCGTGTGTGTTTGACAGTGTTTGAGTGTGTGTTAGTGCATGTGTGTCTGTAAGTGTTTGTGTGAGTAGGTGTGTGAGTGTGTGTGACCGGGTGATTGTGTGTGTGAATGCGTGTGAGTCTGTGTGTCTGTGTGTTTGTGGGTGTGTCTACATGTGTGTAGGTGTGTGACTGTTTATGGCACTGTGTCATTGTGCGTGAGTGCTCATGTGTCTGTGTGTGTGTGTGAGTTTGTGAGAGTGTAGGTGTGATTGGGAATGAGTGTGTGAGTGTGTATATGAGTGTGTCATTGTGTTTGTGTGTGTGTGTGAGTGTGTTTTGTTTAGGTGTGTGCGTGACATTTTGTGTGTCTATGTGTGAGTGTATTTTTGTCTGAGTGTGTGTGTCTGTGTGTAAGTGTGAGAGTGTGCTAGGGTGTTTGTGAGAGTGAAGGTGTGTGAGTGGGAGTGAGTGAGTGAATGTGTATATGAGTGGGTGACTGTGTGTGTGTGCATGTGTGTGCCTGACAGTCTGAATATGTGTGTGTTTCTGTGTGTAGGTGTGTGAGTGTGTGTGTGACATTGTGTGAGTGTGTGTGTGACATTGTGTGAGTGTGTGTGAGTGCATGTGAATCTGTGTGTGTTGGTGTGTGAGTAGGTGTGCGAGAGCTTGTGGCAGTGTGTGAGTGTGTGTGTTTGTGACATTCTGTGAATGTGTGTTGGTGTCTCTGTGTGTGTAGATGTGTGAGTGCAGCAGTGTGTGAGTGTGTGAGTGCGAATGAGTCTGTGAGTGTGTGCGGGTGTGAGTGTGTTTCTTTGTGAAATTTCAGTTGCGTGAGTTGGAGTGATTGTGTGAGTGTGTATATAAGTGTGCGATAGTGTGTGTGATTGTGTGTGAGTATGTGTGTGTGCCTATATGTGTTTGTGTCTATGTGTAGGTGCGTAATTGTGTGTGTGCGACTGTGTGTGAGAATGTGGTTGTTTCTGTGTGTAGGTGTGTGAATGTGTGAGTGTGTTTGTGAGAGTGTAGTTGTGTGAGTGTTTGTGTGTGTGTGAGTGTGTATACGGGTGTGTGATTGTGTCTGAGTTTTTGTGATTGTGTGTGAGAATGTGAGTGAATGTGTCTGTGTGTATGTGTGTGAGTGTGTGAAACAGTGTCTCAGTCTTCGTGATTTTGTGTGGGTGTGTGAGAGTGTGTGTGAGCGTTTGAGTGTAGGTGTGTCTTTTTGAGTGCCTTTGTGGTTATTATATGTGTGTGTGTGAAAGTGTGTGTGTAAGTGTGAGTGGGAGTGAGAGTGGGACTGTGTGTACGAGTGTGTTATTGTGTGTGATTGTGTTTGTGGGTGAGTGTCTGAGCGTCTTTGTGTGCAGGTGTGTGTGTCTGACGTTTTTAGTGTGGGTGTGAGTGCATGTGACTCTGAGTGTGTAGTTGTGTGAGTGGGAGTGAGTGTGTGAATGTGTATACGATTGGGTGACTGTGTGTGAGTGTGTGTGATTGTGTGTGAGAATGTGTGTGTGTGAGTCTGTGTGTGTAGGTGTGTGATTGTGCCGAACCCTGTGTGATTGTGTGTGTTTGTGAGGGTGTGTGACAGTGTGTGTGAGTGTAGGAGTGTCTGAGTGCCTGTGTGATTTCTGTATGTGAGTGTGTGTGTGTTTGATGATGCGTTTGTTTGTGTGTGTGTAGGTGTGTTAGTGGGAGTGAGTGTGAATACGAGTGTGTGATTGTGTGTGAGTGTTTTTGTCTGTGAGTGGCTGTGAGTGTGTCTGTGAGTGCAGGTGAGAGTGCGTGACTATTTGTGAGTGTGTGTGTGATTGCATGTGAGCCTGTGTTTGTGTGTTGGTTTGTTTGTGTGTGTAGGTGTGCGTGTGTGTTTGACAGTGTTTGAGTGAGTGTTAGTGCGTGTGTGTCTGTAAGTGTTTGTGTGAGTAGGTGTGTGAGTGTGTGTGACCAGGTGATTGTGTGTGTGAATGCGTGTGAGTCTGTGTGTCTGTGTGTTTGTGGGTGTGTCTACATGTGTGTAGGTGTGTGACTGTTTATGGCACTGTGTCATTGTGCGTGAGTGCTCATGTGTCTGTGTGTGTGTGTGAGTTTGTGAGAGTGTAGGTGTGATTGGGAATGAGTGTGTGAGTGTGTATATGAGTGTGTCACTGTGTTTGTGTGTGTGTGTGAGTGTGTTTTGTTTAGGTGTGTGCGTGACATTTTGTGTGTCTATGTGTGAGTGTGTTTTTGTCTGAGTGTGTGTGTCTGTGTGTAAGTGTGAGAGTGTGCTAGGGTGTTTGTGAGAGTGAAGGTGTGTGAGTGGGAGTGAGTGAGTGAATGTGTATATGAGTAGGTGACTGTGTGTGTGTGCATGTGTGTGCCTGACAGTCTGAATATGTGGGTGTTTCTGTGTGTAGGTGTGTGAGTGTGTGTGTGACATTGTATGAGTGTGTGTGTGACATTGTGTGAGTGTGTGTGTGAGTGCATGTGAATCTGTGTGCGTTGGTGTGTGAGTAGGTGTGCGAGAGCTTGTGGCAGTGTGTGAGTGTGTGTGTTTGTGACATTCTGTGAATGTGTGTTGGTGTCTCTGTGTGTGTAATGTGTGAGTGCAGCAGTGTGTGAGTGTGTGAGTGCGAATGAGTCTGTGAGTGTGTGCGGGTGTGAGTGTGTTTCTTTGTGAAATTTCAGTTGCGTGAGTTGGAGTGATTGTGTGAGTGTGTATATAAGTGTGCGATAGTGTGTGAGTGTGTGTGATTGTGTGTGAGTATGTGTGTGTGCCTATATGTGTTTGTGTCTATGTGTAGTTGCGTAATTGTGTGTGTGCGATTGTGTGTGAGAATGTGGTTGTTTCTGTGTGTAGGTGTGTGAATGTGTGAGTGTGTTTGTGAGAGTGTAGTTGTGTGCGTGTTTGTGTGTGTGTGAGTGTGTATACGGGTGTGTGATTGTGTCTGAGTTTTTGTGATTGTGTGTGAGAATGTGAGTGAATGTGTCTGTGTGTATGTGTGTGAGTGTGTGAAACAGTGTCTCAGTCTTCGTGATTTTGTGTGGGTGTGTGAGAGTGTGTGTGAGCGTTTGAGTGTAGGTGTGTCTTTTTGAGTGCCTTTGTGGTTATTATATGTGTGTGTGTGAAAGTGTGTGTGTAAGTGTGAGTGGGAGTGAGAGTGGGACTGTGTGTACGAGTGTGTTATTGTGTGTGATTGTGTTTGTGGGTGAGTGTCTGAGCGTCTTTGTGTGCAGGTGTGTGTGTCTGACGGTTTTAGTGTGGGTGTGAGTGCATGTGACTCTGTGAGAGTGTGTGTGTAGTTGTGTGAGTGGGAGTGAGTGTGTGAATGTGTATACGATTGGGTGACTGTGTGTGAGTGTGTGTGATTGTGTGTGAGAATGTGTGTGTGTGAGTCTGTGTGTGTAGGTGTGTGATTGTGCCGAACCCTGTGTGATTGTGTGTGTTTGTGAGGGTGTGTGACAGTGTGTGTGAGTGTAGGAGTGTCTGAGTGCCTGTGTGATTTCTGTATGTGAGTGTGTGTGTGTTTGATGATGCGTTTGTTTGTGTGTGTAGGTGTGTTAGTGGGAGTGAGTGTGAATACGAGTGTGTGATTGTGTGTGAGTGTTTTTGTCTGTGAGTGGCTGTGAGTGTGTCTGTGAGTGCAGGTGAGAGTGCGTGACTATTTGTGAGTGTGTGTGTGATTGCATGTGAGCCTGTGTTTGTGTGTTGGTTTGTTTGTGTGTGTAGGTGTGCGTGTGTGTTTGACAGTGTTTGAGTGAGTGTTAGTGCATGTGTGTCTGTAAGTGTTTGTGTGAGTAGGTGTGTGAGTGTGTGTGACCGGGTGATTGTGTGTGTGAATGCGTGTGAGTCTGTGTGTCTGTGTGTTTGTGGGTGTGTCTACATGTGTGTAGGTGTGTGACTGTTTATGGCACTGTGTCATTGTGCGTGAGTGCTCATGTGTCTGTGTGTGTGTGTGAGTTTGTGAGAGTGTAGGTGTGATTGGGAATGAGTGTGTGAGTGTGTATATGAGTGTGTCATTGTGTTTGTGTGTGTGTGTGAGTGTGTTTTGTTTAGGTGTGTGCGTGACATTTTGTGTGTCTATGTGTGAGTGTATTTTTGTCTGAGTGTGTGTGTCTGTGTGTAAGTGTGAGAGTGTGCTAGGGTGTTTGTGAGAGTGAAGGTGTGTGAGTGGGAGTGAGTGAGTGAATGTGTATATGAGTGGGTGACTGTGTGTGTGTGCATGTGTGTGCCTGACAGTCTGAATATGTGGGTGTTTCTGTGTGTAGGTGTGTGAGTGTGTGTGTGACATTGTGTGAGTGTGTGTGTGACATTGTGTGAGTGTGTGTGAGTGCATGTGAATCTGTGTGTGTTGGTGTGTGAGTAGGTGTGCGAGAGCTTGTGGCAGTGTGTGAGTGTGTGTGTTTGTGACATTCTGTGAATGTGTGTTGGTGTCTCTGTGTGTGTAGATGTGTGAGTGCAGCAGTGTGTGAGTGTGTGAGTGCGAATGAGTCTGTGAGTGTGTGCGGGTGTGAGTGTGTTTCTTTGTGAAATTTCAGTTGCGTGAGTTGGAGTGATTGTGTGAGTGTGTATATAAGTGTGCGATAGTGTGTGAGTGTGTGTGATTGTGTGTGAGTATGTGTGTGTGCCTATATGTGTTTGTGTCTATGTGTAGGTGCGTAATTGTGTGTGTGCGACTGTGTGTGAGAATGTGGTTGTTTCTGTGTGTAGGTGTGTGAATGTGTGAGTGTGTTTGTGAGAGTGTAGTTGTGTGAGTGTTTGTGTGTGTGTGAGTGTGTATACGGGTGTGTGATTGTGTCTGAGTTTTTGTGATTGTGTGTGAGAATGTGAGTGAATGTGTCTGTGTGTATGTGTGTGAGTGTGTGAAACAGTGTCTCAGTCTTCGTGATTTTGTGTGGGTGTGTGAGAGTGTGTGTGAGCGTTTGAGTGTAGGTGTGTCTTTTTGAGTGCCTTTGTGGTTATTATATGTGTGTGAGTGAAAGTGTGTGTGTAAGTGTGAGTGGGAGTGAGAGTGGGACTGTGTGTACGAGTGTGTTATTGTGTGTGATTGTGTTTGTGGGTGAGTGTCTGAGCGTCTTTGTGTGCAGGTGTGTGTGTCTGACGGTTTTAGTGTGGGTGTGAGTGCATGTGACTCTGTGAGAGTGTGTGTAGTTGTGTGAGTGGGAGTGAGTGTGTGAATGTGTATACGATTGGGTGACTGTGTGTGAGTGTGTGTGATTGTGTGTGAGAATGTGTGTGTGTGAGTCTGTGTGTGTAGGTGTGTGATTGTGCCGAACCCTGTGTGATTGTGTGTGTTTGTGAGGGTGTGTGACAGTGTGTGTGAGTGTAGGAGTGTCTGAGTGCCTGTGTGATTTCTGTATGTGAGTGTGTGTGTGTTTGGTGATGCGTTTGTTTGTGTGTGTGTAGGTGTGTTAGTGGGAGTGAGTGTGAATACGAGTGTGTGATTGTGTGTGAGTGTTTTTGTCTGTGAGTGGCTGTGAGTGTGTCTGTGAGTGCAGGTGAGAGTGCGTGACTATTTGTGAGTGTGTGTGTGATTGCATGTGAGCCTGTGTTTGTGTGTTGGTTTGTTTGTGTGTGTAGGTGTGCGTGTGTGTTTGACAGTGTTTGAGTGTGTGTTAGTGCGTGTGTGTCTGTAAGTGTTTGTGTGAGTAGGTGTGTGAGTGTGTGTGACCGGGTGATTGTGTGTGTGAATGCGTGTGAGTCTGTGTGTCTGTGTGTTTGTGGGTGTGTCTACATGTGTGTAGGTGTGTGACTGTTTATGGCACTGTGTCATTGTGCGTGAGTGCTCATCTGTCTGTGTGTGTGTGTGAGTTTGTGAGAGTGTAGGTGTGATTGGGAATGAGTGTGTGAGTGTGTATATGAGTGTGTCATTGTGTTTGTGTGTGTGTGTGAGTGTGTTTTGTTTAGGTGTGTGCGTGACATTTTGTGTGTCTATGTGTGAGTGTGTTTTTGTCTGAGTGTGTGTGTCTGTGTGTAAGTGTGAGAGTGTGCTAGGGTGTTTGTGAGAGTGAAGGTGTGTGAGTGGGAGTGAGTGAGTGAATGTGTATATGAGTGGGTGACTGTGTGTGTGTGCATGTGTGTGCCTGACAGTCTGAATATGTGGGTGTTTCTGTGTGTAGGTGTGTGAGTGTGTGTGTGACATTGTGTGAGTGTGTGTGTGACATTGTGTGAGTGTGTGTTAGTGCATGTGAATCTGTGTGCGTTGGTGTGTGAGCAGGTGTGCGAGAGCTTGTGGCAGTGTGTGAGTGTGTGTGTTTGTGACATTCTGTGAATGTGTGTTGGTGTCTCTTTGTGTGTAATGTGTGAGTGCAGCAGTGTGTGAGTGTGTGAGTGCGAATGAGTCTGTGAGTGTGTGCGGGTGTGAGTGTGTTTCTTTGTGAAATTTCAGTTGCGTGAGTTGGAGTGATTGTGTGAGTGTGTATATAAGTGTGCGATAGTGTGTGAGTGTGTGTGATTGTGTGTGAGTATGTGTGTGTGCCTATATGTGTTTGTGTCTATGTGTAGGTGCGTAATTGTGTGTGTGCGATTGTGTGTGAGAATGTGGTTGTTACTGTGTGTAGGTGTGTGAATGTGTGAGTGTGTTTGTGAGAGTGTAGTTGTGTGCGTGTTTGTGTGTGTGTGAGTGTGTATACGGGTGTGTGATTGTGTCTGAGTTTTTGTGATTGTGTGTGAGAATGTGAGTGAATGTGTCTGTGTGTATGTGTGTGAGTGTGTGAAACAGTGTCTCAGTCTTCGTGATTTTGTGTGGGTGTGTGAGAGTGTGTGTGAGCGTTTGAGTGTAGGTGTGTCTTTTTGAGTGCCTTTGTGGTTATTATATGTGTGTGTGTGAAAGTGTGTGTGTAAGTGTGAGTGGGAGTGAGAGTGGGACTGTGTGTACGAGTGTGTTATTGTGTGTGATTGTGTTTGTGGGTGAGTGTCTGAGCGTCTTTGTGTGCAGGTGTGTGTGTCTGACGGTTTTAGTATGGGTGTGAGTGCATGTGACTCTGTGAGAGTGTGTGTGTAGTTGTGTGAGTGGGAGTGAGTGTGTGAATGTGTATACGATTGGGTGATTGTGTGTGAGTGTGTGTGATTGTGTGTGAGAATGTGTGTGTGTGAGTCTGTGTGTGTAGGTGTGTGATTGTGCCGAACCCTGTGTGATTGTGTGTGTTTGTGAGGGTGTGTGACAGTGTGTGTGAGTGTAGGAGTGTCTGAGTGCCTGTGTGATTTCTGTATGTGAGTGTGTGTGTGTTTGATGATGCGTTTGTTTGTGTGTGTGTAGGTGTGTTAGTGGGAGTGAGTGTGAATACGAGTGTGTGATTGTGTGTGAGTGTTTTTGTCTGTGAGTGGCTGTGAGTGTGTCTGTGAGTGCAGGTGAGGGTGCGTGACTATTTGTGAGTGTGTGTGTGATTGCATGTGAGCCTGTGTTTGTGTGTTGGTTTGTTTGTGTGTGTAGGTGTGCGTGTGTGTTTGACAGTGTTTGAGTGAGTGTTAGTGCGTGTGTGTCTGTAAGTGTTTGTGTGAGTAGGTGTGTGAGTGTGTGTGACCGGGTGATTGTGTGTGTGAATGCGTGTGAGTCTGTGTGTCTGTGTGTTTGTGGGTGTGTCTACATGTGTGTAGGTGTGTGACTGTTTATGGCACTGTGTCATTGTGCGTGAGTGCTCATGTGTCTGTGTGTGTGTGTGAGTTTGTGAGAGTGTAGGTGTGATTGGGAATGAGTGTGTGAGTGTGTATATGAGTGTGTCATTGTGTTTGTGTGTGTGTGTGAGTGTGTTTTGTTTAGGTGTGTGCGTGACATTTTGTGTGTCTATGTGTGAGTGTATTTTTGTCTGAGTGTGTGTGTCTGTGTGTAAGTGTGAGAGTGTGCTAGGGTGTTTGTGAGAGTGAAGGTGTGTGAGTGGGAGTGAGTGAGTGAATGTGTATATGAGTGGGTGACTGCGTGTGTGTGCATGTGTGTGCCTGAGAGTCTGAATATGTGGGTGTTTCTGTGTGTAGGTGTGTGAGTGTGTGTGTGACATTGTGTGAGTGTGTGTGTGACATTGTGTGAGTGTGTGTGAGTGCATGTGAATCTGTGTGCGTTGGTGTGTGAGTAGGTGTGCGAGAGCTTGTGGCAGTGTGTGAGTGTGTGTGTTTGTGACATTCTGTGAATGTGTGTTGGTGTCTCTGTGTGTGTAGATGTGTGAGTGCAGCAGTGTGTGAGTGTGTGAGTGCGAATGAGTCTGTGAGTGTGTGCGGGTGTGAGTGTGTTTCTTTGTGAAATTTCAGTTGCGTGAGTTGGAGTGATTGTGTGAGTGTGTATATAAGTGTGCGATAGTGTGTGAGTGTGTGTGATTGTGTGTGAGTATGTGTGTGTGCCTATATGTGTTTGTGTCTATGTGTAGGTGCGTAATTGTGTGTGTGCGACTGTGTGTGAGAATGTGGGTGTTTCTGTGTGTAGGTGTGTGAATGTGTGAGTGTGTTTGTGAGAGTGTACTTGTGTGAGTGTTTGTGTGTGTGTGAGTGAGTATACGGGTGTGTGATTGTGTCTGAGTTTTTGTGATTGTGTGTGAGAATGTGAGTGAATGTGTCTGTATGTGTGTGAGTGTGTGAAACAGTGTCTCAGTCTTCGTGATTTTGTGTGGGTGTGTGAGAGTGTGTGTGAGCGTTTGAGTGTAGGTGTGTCTTTTTGAGTGCCTTTGTGGTTATTATATGTGTGTGTGTGTGAAAGTGTGTGTGTAAGTGTGAGTGGGAGTGAGAGTGGGACTGTGTGTACGAGTGTGTTATTGTGTGTGATTGTGTTTGTGGGTGAGTGTCTGAGCGTCTTTGTGTGCAGGTGTGTGTGTCTGACGGTTTTAGTGTGGGTGTGAGTGCATGTGACTCTGTGAGAGTGTGTGTGTAGTTGTGTGAGTGGGAGTGAGTGTGTGAATGTGTATACGATTGGGTGACTGTGTGTGAGTGTGTGTGATTGTGTGTGAGAATGTGTGTGTGTGAGTCTGTGTGTGTAGGTGTGTGATTGTGCCGAACCCTGTGTGATTGTGTGTGTTTGTGAGGGTGTGTGACAGTGTGTGTGAGTGTAGGAGTGTCTGAGTGCCTGTGTGATTTCTGTATGTGAGTGTGTGTGTGTTTGATGATGCGTTTGTTTGTGTGTGTGTAGGTGTGTTAGTGGGAGTGAGTGTGAATACGAGTGTGTGATTGTGTGTGAGTGTTTTTGTCTGTGACTGGCTGTGAGTGTGTCTGTGAGTGCAGGTGAGAGTGCGTGACTATTTGTGAGTGTGTGTGTGTGATTGCATGTGAGCCTGTGTTTGTGTGTTGGTTTGTTTGTGTGTGTAGGTGTGCATGTGTGTTTGACAGTGTTTGAGTGAGTGTTAGTGCGTGTGTGTCTGTAAGTGTTTGTGTGAGTAGGTGTGTGAGTGTGTGTGACCGGGTGATTGTGTGTGTGAATGCGTGTGAGTCTGTGTGTCTGTGTGTTTGTGGGTGTGTCTACATGTGTGTAGGTGTGTGACTGTTTATGGCACTGTGTCATTGTGCGTGAGTGCTCATGTGTCTGTGTGTGTGTGTGAGTTTGTGAGAGTGTAGGTGTGATTGGGAATGAGTGTGTGAGTGTGTATATGAGTGTGTCATTGTGTTTGTGTGTGTGTGTGAGTGTGTTTTGTTTAGGTGTGTGCGTGACATTTTGTGTGTCTATGTGTGAGTGTATTTTTGTCTGAGTGTGTGTGTCTGTGTGTAAGTGTGAGAGTGTGCTAGGGTGTTTGTGAGAGTGAAGGTGTGTGAGTGGGAGTGAGTGAGTGAATGTGTATATGAGTAGGTGACTGTGTGTGTGTGCATGTGTGTGCCTGACAGTCTGAATATGTGGGTGTTTCTGTGTGTAGGTGTGTGAGTGTGTGTGTGACATTGTATGAGTGTGTGTGTGACATTGTGTGAGTGTGTGTGTGAGTGCATGTTAATCTGTGTGCGTTGGTGAGTGAGTAGGTGTGCGAGAGCTTGTGGCAGTGTGTGAGTGTGTGTGTTTGTGACATTCTGTGAATGTGTGTTGGTGTCTCTGTGTGTGTAATGTGTGAGTGCAGCAGTGTGTGAGTGTGTCAGTGCGAATGAGTCTGTGAGTGTGTGCGGGTGTGAGTGTGTTTCTTTGTGAAATTTCAGTTGCGTGAGTTGGAGTGATTGTGTGAGTGTGTATATAAGTGTGCGATAGTGTGTGAGTGTGTGTGATTGTGTGTGAGTATGTGTGTGTGCCTATATGTGTTTGTGTCTATGTGTAGGTGCGTAATTGTGTGTGTGCTATTGTGTGTGAGAATGTGGTTGTTTCTGTGTGTAGGTGTGTGAATGTGTGAGTGTGTTTGTGAGAGTGTAGTTGTGTGCGTGTTTGTGTGTGTGTGAGTGTGTATACGGGTGTGTGATTGTGTCTGAGTTTTTGTGATTGTGTGTGAGAATGTGAGTGAATGTGTCTGTGTGTATGTGTGTGAGTGTGTGAAACAGTGTCTCAGTCTTCGTGATTTTGTGTGGGTGTGTGAGAGTGTGTGTGAGCGTTTGAGTGTAGGTGTGTCTTTTTGAGTGCCTTTGTGGTTATTATATGTGTGTGTGTGAAAGTGTGTGTGTAAGTGTGAGTGGGAGTGAGAGTGGGACTGTGTGTACGAGTGTGTTATTGTGTGTGATTGTGTTTGTGGGTGAGTGTCTGAGCGTCTTTGTGTGCAGGTGTGTGTGTCTGACGGTTTTAGTGTGGGTGTGAGTGCATGTGACTCTGTGAGAGTGTGTGTGTAGTTGTGTGAGTGGGAGTGAGTGTGTGAATGTGTATACGATTGGGTGACTGTGTGTGAGTGTGTGTGATTGTGTGTGAGAATGTGTGTGTGTGAGTCTGTGTGTGTAGGTGTGTGATTGTGCCGAACCCTGTGTGATTGTGTGTGTTTGTGAGGTTGTGTGACAGTGTGTGTGAGTGTAGGAGTGTCTGAGTGCCTGTGTGATTTCTGTATGTGAGTGTGTGTGTGTTTGATGATGCGTTTGTTTGTGTGTGTAGGTGTGTTAGTGGGAGTGAGTGTGAATACGAGTGTGTGATTGTGTGTGAGTGTTTTTGTCTGTGAGTGGCTGTGAGTGTGTCTGTGAGTGCAGGTGAGAGTGCGTGACTATTTGTGAGTGTGTGTGTGATTGCATGTGAGCCTGTGTTTGTGTGTTGGTTTGTTTGTGTGTGTAGGTGTGCGTGTGTGTTTGACAGTGTTTGAGTGAGTGTTAGTGCGTGTGTGTCTGTAAGTGTTTGTGTGAGTAGGTGTGTGAGTGTGTGTGACCGGGTGATTGTGTGTGTGAATGCGTGTGAGTCTGTGTGTCTGTGTGTTTGTGGGTGTGTCTACATGTGTGTAGGTGTGTGACTGTTTATGGCACTGTGTCATTGTGCGTGAGTGCTCATGTGTCTGTGTGTGTGTGTGAGTTTGTGAGAGTGTAGGTGTGATTGGGAATGAGTGTGTGAGTGTGTATATGAGTGTGTCATTGTGTTTGTGTGTGTGTGTGAGTGTGTTTTGTTTAGGTGTGTGCGTGACATTTTGTGTGTCTATGTGTGAGTGTATTTTTGTCTGAGTGTGTGTGTCTGTGTGTAAGTGTGAGAGTGTGCTAGGGTGTTTGTGAGAGTGAAGGTGTGTGAGTGGGAGTGAGTGAGTGAATGTGTATATGAGTGGGTGACTGTGTGTGTGTGCATGTGTGTGCCTGACAGTCTGAATATGTGGGTGTTTCTGTGTGTAGGTGTGTGAGTGTGTGTGTGACATTGTGTGAGTGTGTGTGTGACATTGTGTGAGTGTGTGTGAGTGCATGTGAATCTGTGTGTGTTGGTGTGTGAGTAGGTGTGCGAGAGCTTGTGGCAGTGTGTGAGTGTGTGTGTTTGTGACATTCTGTGAATGTGTGTTGGTGTCTCTGTGTGTGTAGATGTGTGAGTGCAGCAGTGTGTGAGTGTGTGAGTGCGAATGAGTCTGTGAGTGTGTGCGGGTGTGAGTGTGTTTCTTTGTGAAATTTCAGTTGCGTGAGTTGGAGTGATTGTGTGAGTGTGTATATAAGTGTGCGATAGTGTGTGAGTGTGTGTGATTGTGTGTGAGTATGTGTGTGTGCCTATATGTGTTTGTGTCTATGTGTAGGTGCGTAATTGTGTGTGTGCGACTGTGTGTGAGAATGTGGTTGTTTCTGTGTGTAGGTGTGTGAATGTGTGAGTGTGTTTGTGAGAGTGTAGTTGTGTGAGTGTTTGTGTGTGTGTGAGTGTGTATACGGGTGTGTGATTGTGTCTGAGTTTTTGTGATTGTGTGTGAGAATGTGAGTGAATGTGTCTGTGTGTATGTGTGTGAGTGTGTGAAACAGTGTCTCAGTCTTCGTGATTTTGTGTGGGTGTGTGAGAGTGTGTGTGAGCGTTTGAGTGTAGGTGTGTCTTTTTGAGTGCCTTTGTGGTTATTATATGTGTGTGAGTGAAAGTGTGTGTGTAAGTGTGAGTGGGAGTGAGAGTGGGACTGTGTGTACGAGTGTGTTATTGTGTGTGATTGTGTTTGTGGGTGAGTGTCTGAGCGTCTTTGTGTGCAGGTGTGTGTGTCTGACGGTTTTAGTGTGGGTGTGAGTGCATGTGACTCTGTGAGAGTGTGTGTAGTTGTGTGAGTGGGAGTGAGTGTGTGAATGTGTATACGATTGGGTGACTGTGTGTGAGTGTGTGTGATTGTGTGTGAGAATGTGTGTGTGTGAGTCTGTGTGTGTAGGTGTGTGATTGTGCCGAACCCTGTGTGATTGTGTGTGTTTGTGAGGGTGTGTGACAGTGTGTGTGAGTGTAGGAGTGTCTGAGTGCCTGTGTGATTTCTGTATGTGAGTGTGTGTGTGTTTGGTGATGCGTTTGTTTGTGTGTGTGTAGGTGTGTTAGTGGGAGTGAGTGTGAATACGAGTGTGTGATTGTGTGTGAGTGTTTTTGTCTGTGAGTGGCTGTGAGTGTGTCTGTGAGTGCAGGTGAGAGTGCGTGACTATTTGTGAGTGTGTGTGTGATTGCATGTGAGCCTGTGTTTGTGTGTTGGTTTGTTTGTGTGTGTAGGTGTGCGTGTGTGTTTGACAGTGTTTGAGTGTGTGTTAGTGCGTGTGTGTCTGTAAGTGTTTGTGTGAGTAGGTGTGTGAGTGTGTGTGACCGGGTGATTGTGTGTGTGAATGCGTGTGAGTCTGTGTGTCTGTGTGTTTGTGGGTGTGTCTACATGTGTGTAGGTGTGTGACTGTTTATGGCACTGTGTCATTGTGCGTGAGTGCTCATCTGTCTGTGTGTGTGTGTGAGTTTGTGAGAGTGTAGGTGTGATTGGGAATGAGTGTGTGAGTGTGTATATGAGTGTGTCATTGTGTTTGTGTGTGTGTGTGAGTGTGTTTTGTTTAGGTGTGTGCGTGACATTTTGTGTGTCTATGTGTGAGTGTGTTTTTGTCTGAGTGTGTGTGTCTGTGTGTAAGTGTGAGAGTGTGCTAGGGTGTTTGTGAGAGTGAAGGTGTGTGAGTGGGAGTGAGTGAGTGAATGTGTATATGAGTGGGTGACTGTGTGTGTGTGCATGTGTGTGCCTGACAGTCTGAATATGTGGGTGTTTCTGTGTGTAGGTGTGTGAGTGTGTGTGTGACATTGTGTGAGTGTGTGTGTGACATTGTGTGAGTGTGTGTTAGTGCATGTGAATCTGTGTGCGTTGGTGTGTGAGCAGGTGTGCGAGAGCTTGTGGCAGTGTGTGAGTGTGTGTGTTTGTGACATTCTGTGAATGTGTGTTGGTGTCTCTTTGTGTGTAATGTGTGAGTGCAGCAGTGTGTGAGTGTGTGAGTGCGAATGAGTCTGTGAGTGTGTGCGGGTGTGAGTGTGTTTCTTTGTGAAATTTCAGTTGCGTGAGTTGGAGTGATTGTGTGAGTGTGTATATAAGTGTGCGATAGTGTGTGAGTGTGTGTGATTGTGTGTGAGTATGTGTGTGTGCCTATATGTGTTTGTGTCTATGTGTAGGTGCGTAATTGTGTGTGTGCGATTGTGTGTGAGAATGTGGTTGTTACTGTGTGTAGGTGTGTGAATGTGTGAGTGTGTTTGTGAGAGTGTAGTTGTGTGCGTGTTTGTGTGTGTGTGAGTGTGTATACGGGTGTGTGATTGTGTCTGAGTTTTTGTGATTGTGTGTGAGAATGTGAGTGAATGTGTCTGTGTGTATGTGTGTGAGTGTGTGAAACAGTGTCTCAGTCTTCGTGATTTTGTGTGGGTGTGTGAGAGTGTGTGTGAGCGTTTGAGTGTAGGTGTGTCTTTTTGAGTGCCTTTGTGGTTATTATATGTGTGTGTGTGAAAGTGTGTGTGTAAGTGTGAGTGGGAGTGAGAGTGGGACTGTGTGTACGAGTGTGTTATTGTGTGTGATTGTGTTTGTGGGTGAGTGTCTGAGCGTCTTTGTGTGCAGGTGTGTGTGTCTGACGGTTTTAGTATGGGTGTGAGTGCATGTGACTCTGTGAGAGTGTGTGTGTAGTTGTGTGAGTGGGAGTGAGTGTGTGAATGTGTATACGATTGGGTGATTGTGTGTGAGTGTGTGTGATTGTGTGTGAGAATGTGTGTGTGTGAGTCTGTGTGTGTAGGTGTGTGATTGTGCCGAACCCTGTGTGATTGTGTGTGTTTGTGAGGGTGTGTGACAGTGTGTGTGAGTGTAGGAGTGTCTGAGTGCCTGTGTGATTTCTGTATGTGAGTGTGTGTGTGTTTGATGATGCGTTTGTTTGTGTGTGTGTAGGTGTGTTAGTGGGAGTGAGTGTGAATACGAGTGTGTGATTGTGTGTGAGTGTTTTTGTCTGTGAGTGGCTGTGAGTGTGTCTGTGAGTGCAGGTGAGGGTGCGTGACTATTTGTGAGTGTGTGTGTGATTGCATGTGAGCCTGTGTTTGTGTGTTGGTTTGTTTGTGTGTGTAGGTGTGCGTGTGTGTTTGACAGTGTTTGAGTGAGTGTTAGTGCGTGTGTGTCTGTAAGTGTTTGTGTGAGTAGGTGTGTGAGTGTGTGTGACCGGGTGATTGTGTGTGTGAATGCGTGTGAGTCTGTGTGTCTGTGTGTTTGTGGGTGTGTCTACATGTGTGTAGGTGTGTGACTGTTTATGGCACTGTGTCATTGTGCGTGAGTGCTCATGTGTCTGTGTGTGTGTGTGAGTTTGTGAGAGTGTAGGTGTGATTGGGAATGAGTGTGTGAGTGTGTATATGAGTGTGTCATTGTGTTTGTGTGTGTGTGTGAGTGTGTTTTGTTTAGGTGTGTGCGTGACATTTTGTGTGTCTATGTGTGAGTGTATTTTTGTCTGAGTGTGTGTGTCTGTGTGTAAGTGTGAGAGTGTGCTAGGGTGTTTGTGAGAGTGAAGGTGTGTGAGTGGGAGTGAGTGAGTGAATGTGTATATGAGTGGGTGACTGCGTGTGTGTGCATGTGTGTGCCTGAGAGTCTGAATATGTGGGTGTTTCTGTGTGTAGGTGTGTGAGTGTGTGTGTGACATTGTGTGAGTGTGTGTGTGACATTGTGTGAGTGTGTGTGAGTGCATGTGAATCTGTGTGCGTTGGTGTGTGAGTAGGTGTGCGAGAGCTTGTGGCAGTGTGTGAGTGTGTGTGTTTGTGACATTCTGTGAATGTGTGTTGGTGTCTCTGTGTGTGTAGATGTGTGAGTGCAGCAGTGTGTGAGTGTGTGAGTGCGAATGAGTCTGTGAGTGTGTGCGGGTGTGAGTGTGTTTCTTTGTGAAATTTCAGTTGCGTGAGTTGGAGTGATTGTGTGAGTGTGTATATAAGTGTGCGATAGTGTGTGAGTGTGTGTGATTGTGTGTGAGTATGTGTGTGTGCCTATATGTGTTTGTGTCTATGTGTAGGTGCGTAATTGTGTGTGTGCGACTGTGTGTGAGAATGTGGGTGTTTCTGTGTGTAGGTGTGTGAATGTGTGAGTGTGTTTGTGAGAGTGTACTTGTGTGAGTGTTTGTGTGTGTGTGAGTGAGTATACGGGTGTGTGATTGTGTCTGAGTTTTTGTGATTGTGTGTGAGAATGTGAGTGAATGTGTCTGTATGTGTGTGAGTGTGTGAAACAGTGTCTCAGTCTTCGTGATTTTGTGTGGGTGTGTGAGAGTGTGTGTGAGCGTTTGAGTGTAGGTGTGTCTTTTTGAGTGCCTTTGTGGTTATTATATGTGTGTGTGTGTGAAAGTGTGTGTGTAAGTGTGAGTGGGAGTGAGAGTGGGACTGTGTGTACGAGTGTGTTATTGTGTGTGATTGTGTTTGTGGGTGAGTGTCTGAGCGTCTTTGTGTGCAGGTGTGTGTGTCTGACGGTTTTAGTGTGGGTGTGAGTGCATGTGACTCTGTGAGAGTGTGTGTGTAGTTGTGTGAGTGGGAGTGAGTGTGTGAATGTGTATACGATTGGGTGACTGTGTGTGAGTGTGTGTGATTGTGTGTGAGAATGTGTGTGTGTGAGTCTGTGTGTGTAGGTGTGTGATTGTGCCGAACCCTGTGTGATTGTGTGTGTTTGTGAGGGTGTGTGACAGTGTGTGTGAGTGTAGGAGTGTCTGAGTGCCTGTGTGATTTCTGTATGTGAGTGTGTGTGTGTTTGATGATGCGTTTGTTTGTGTGTGTGTAGGTGTGTTAGTGGGAGTGAGTGTGAATACGAGTGTGTGATTGTGTGTGAGTGTTTTTGTCTGTGACTGGCTGTGAGTGTGTCTGTGAGTGCAGGTGAGAGTGCGTGACTATTTGTGAGTGTGTGTGTGTGATTGCATGTGAGCCTGTGTTTGTGTGTTGGTTTGTTTGTGTGTGTAGGTGTGCATGTGTGTTTGACAGTGTTTGAGTGAGTGTTAGTGCGTGTGTGTCTGTAAGTGTTTGTGTGAGTAGGTGTGTGAGTGTGTGTGACCGGGTGATTGTGTGTGTGAATGCGTGTGAGTCTGTGTGTCTGTGTGTTTGTGGGTGTGTCTACATGTGTGTAGGTGTGTGACTGTTTATGGCACTGTGTCATTGTGCGTGAGTGCTCATGTGTCTGTGTGTGTGTGTGAGTTTGTGAGAGTGTAGGTGTGATTGGGAATGAGTGTGTGAGTGTGTATATGAGTGTGTCATTGTGTTTGTGTGTGTGTGTGAGTGTGTTTTGTTTAGGTGTGTGCGTGACATTTTGTGTGTCTATGTGTGAGTGTATTTTTGTCTGAGTGTGTGTGTCTGTGTGTAAGTGTGAGAGTGTGCTAGGGTGTTTGTGAGAGTGAAGGTGTGTGAGTGGGAGTGAGTGAGTGAATGTGTATATGAGTAGGTGACTGTGTGTGTGTGCATGTGTGTGCCTGACAGTCTGAATATGTGGGTGTTTCTGTGTGTAGGTGTGTGAGTGTGTGTGTGACATTGTATGAGTGTGTGTGTGACATTGTGTGAGTGTGTGTGTGAGTGCATGTTAATCTGTGTGCGTTGGTGAGTGAGTAGGTGTGCGAGAGCTTGTGGCAGTGTGTGAGTGTGTGTGTTTGTGACATTCTGTGAATGTGTGTTGGTGTCTCTGTGTGTGTAATGTGTGAGTGCAGCAGTGTGTGAGTGTGTCAGTGCGAATGAGTCTGTGAGTGTGTGCGGGTGTGAGTGTGTTTCTTTGTGAAATTTCAGTTGCGTGAGTTGGAGTGATTGTGTGAGTGTGTATATAAGTGTGCGATAGTGTGTGAGTGTGTGTGATTGTGTGTGAGTATGTGTGTGTGCCTATATGTGTTTGTGTCTATGTGTAGGTGCGTAATTGTGTGTGTGCTATTGTGTGTGAGAATGTGGTTGTTTCTGTGTGTAGGTGTGTGAATGTGTGAGTGTGTTTGTGAGAGTGTAGTTGTGTGCGTGTTTGTGTGTGTGTGAGTGTGTATACGGGTGTGTGATTGTGTCTGAGTTTTTGTGATTGTGTGTGAGAATGTGAGTGAATGTGTCTGTGTGTATGTGTGTGAGTGTGTGAAACAGTGTCTCAGTCTTCGTGATTTTGTGTGGGTGTGTGAGAGTGTGTGTGAGCGTTTGAGTGTAGGTGTGTCTTTTTGAGTGCCTTTGTGGTTATTATATGTGTGTGTGTGAAAGTGTGTGTGTAAGTGTGAGTGGGAGTGAGAGTGGGAGTATGTGTACGAGTGTGTTATTGTGTGTGATTGTGTTTGTGGGTGAGTGTCTGAGCGTCTTTGTGTGCAGGTGTGTGTGTCTGACGGTTTTAGTGTGGGTGTGAGTGCATGTGACTCTGTGAGAGTGTGTGTGTAGTTGTGTGAGTGGGAGTGAGTGTGTGAATGTGTATACGATTGGGTGACTGTGTGTGAGTGTGTGTGATTGTGTGTGAGAATGTGTGTGTGTGAGTCTGTGTGTGTAGGTGTGTGATTGTGCCGAACCCTGTGTGATTGTGTGTGTTTGTGAGGGTGTGTGACAGTGTGTGTGAGTGTAGGAGTGTCTGAGTGCCTGTGTGATTTCTGTATGTGAGTGTGTGTGTGTTTGATGATGCGTTTGTTTGTGTGTGTGTAGGTGTGTTAGTGGGAGTGAGTGTGAATACGAGTGTGTGATTGTGTGTGAGTGTTTTTGTCTGTGAGTGGCTGTGAGTGTGTCTGTGAGTGCAGGTGAGAGTGCGTGACTATTTGTGAGTGTGTGTGTGATTGCATGTGAGCCTGTGTTTGTGTGTTGGTTTGTTTGTGTGTGTAGGTGTGCGTGTGTGTTTGACAGTGTTTGAGTGTGTGTTAGTGCGTGTGTGTCTGTAAGTGTTTGTGTGAGTAGGTGTGTGAGTGTGTGTGACCGGGTGATTGTGTGTGTGAATGCGTGTGAGTCTGTGTGTCTGTGTGTTTGTGGGTGTGTCTACATGTGTGTAGGTGTGTGACTGTTTATGGCACTGTGTCATTGTGCGTGAGTGCTCATGTGTCTGTGTGTGTGTGTGAGTTTGTGAGAGTGTAGGTGTGATTGGGAATGAGTGTGTGAGTGTGTATATGAGTGTGTCATTGTGTTTGTGTGTGTGTGTGAGTGTGTTTTGTTTAGGTGTGTGCGTGACATTTTGTGTGTCTATGTGTGAGTGTATTTTTGTCTGAGTGTGTGTGTCTGTGTGTAAGTGTGAGAGTGTGCTAGGGTGTTTGTGAGAGTGAAGGTGTGTGAGTGGGAGTGAGTGAGTGAATGTGTATATGAGTGGGTGACTGTGTGTGTGTGCATGTGTGTGCCTGACAGTCTGAATATGTGGGTGTTTCTGTGTGTAGGTGTGTGAGTGTGTGTGTGACATTGTGTGAGTGTGTGTGTGACAATGTGTGAGTGTGTGTGAGTGCATGTGAATCTGTGTGTGTTGGTGTGTGAGTAGGTGTGTGAGAGCTTGTGGCAGTGTGTGAGTGTGTGTGTTTGTGACATTCTGTGAATGTGTGTTGGTGTCTCTGTGTGTGTAGATGTGTGAGTGCAGCAGTGTGTGAGTGTGTGAGTGCGAATGAGTCTGTGAGTGTGTGCGGGTGTGAGTGTGTTTCTTTGTGAAATTTCAGTTGCGTGAGTAGGAGTGATTGTGTGAGTGTGTATATAAGTGTGCGATAGTGTGTGAGTGTGTGTGATTGTGTGTGAGTATGTGTGTGTGCCTATATGTGTTTGTGTCTATGTGTAGGTGCGTAATTGTGTGTGTGCTACTGTGTGTGAGAATGTGGTTGTTTCTGTGTGTAGGTGTGTGAATGTGTGAGTGTGTTTGTGAGAGTGTAGTTGTGTGAGTGTTTGTGTGTGTGAGTGTGTATACGGGTGTGTGATTGTGTCTGAGTTTTTGTGATTGTGTGTGAGAATGTGAGTGAATATGTCTGTGTGTATGTGTGTGAGTGTGTGAAACAGTGTCTCAGTCTTCGTGATTTTGTGTGGGTGTGTGAGAGTGTGTGTGAGCGTTTGAGTGTAGGTGTGTCTTTTTGAGTGCCTTTGTGGTTATTATATGTGTGTGAGTGAAAGTGTGTGTGTAAGTGTGAGTGGGAGTGAGAGTGGGACTGTGTGTACGAGTGTGTTATTGTGTGTGATTGTGTTTGTGGGTGAGTGTCTGAGCGTCTTTGTGTGCAGGTGTGTGTGTCTGACGGTTTTAGTGTGGGTGTGAGTGCATGTGACTCTGTGAGAGTGTGTGTAGTTGTGTGAGTGGGAGTGAGTGTGTGAATGTGTATACGATTGGGTGACTGTGTGTGAGTGTGTGTGATTGTGTGTGAGAATGTGTGTGTGTGAGTCTGTGTGTGTAGGTGTGTGATTGTGCCGAACCCTGTGTGATTGTGTGTGTTTGTGAGGGTGTGTGACAGTGTGTGTGAGTGTAGGAGTGTCTGAGTGCCTGTGTGATTTCTGTATGTGAGTGTGTGTGTGTTTGATGATGCGTTTGTTTGTGTGTGTGTAGGTGTGTTAGTGGGAGTGAGTGTGAATACGAGTGTGTGATTGTGTGTGAGTGTTTTTGTCTGTGAGTGGCTGTGAGTGTGTCTGTGAGTGCAGGTGAGAGTGCGTGACTATTTGTGAGTGTGTGTGTGATTGCATGTGAGCCTGTGTTTGTGTGTTGGTTTGTTTGTGTGTGTAGGTGTGCGTGTGTGTTTGACAGTGTTTGAGTGAGTGTTAGTGCGTGTGTGTCTGTAAGTGTTTGTGTGAGTAGGTGTGTGAGTGTGTGTGACCGGGTGATTGTGTGTGTGAATGCGTGTGAGTCTGTGTGTCTGTGTGTTTGTGGGTGTGTCTACATGTGTGTAGGTGTGTGACTGTTTATGGCACTGTGTCATTGTGCGTGAGTGCTCATGTGTCTGTGTGTGTGTGTGAGTTTGTGAGAGTGTAGGTGTGATTGGGAATGAGTGTGTGAGTGTGTATATGAGTGTGTCATTGTGTTTGTGTGTGTGTGTGAGTGTGTTTTGTTTAGGTGTGTGCGTGACATTTTGTGTGTCTATGTGTGAGTGTATTTTTGTCTGAGTGTGTGTGTCTGTGTGTAAGTGTGAGAGTGTGCTAGGGTGTTTGTGAGAGTGAAGGTGTGTGAGTGGGAGTGAGTGAGTGAATGTGTATATGAGTGGGTGACTGTGTGTGTGTGCATGTGTGTGCCTGACAGTCTGAATATGTGGGTGTTTCTGTGTGTAGGTGTGTGAGTGTGTGTGTGACATTGTGTGAGTGTGTGTGTGACATTGTGTGAGTGTGTGTGAGTGCATGTGAATCTGTGTGTGTTGGTGTGTGAGTAGGTGTGCGAGAGCTTGTGGCAGTGTGTGAGTGTGTGTGTTTGTGACATTCTGTGAATGTGTGTTGGTGTCTCTGTGTGTGTAGATGTGTGAGTGCAGCAGTGTGTGAGTGTGTGAGTGCGAATGAGTCTGTGACTGTGTTCGGGTGTGAGTGTGTTTCTTTGTGAAATTTCAGTTGCGTGAGTTGGAGTGATTGTGTGAGTGTGTATATAAGTGTGCGATAGTGTGTGAGTGTGTGTGATTGTGTGTGAGTATGTGTGTGTGCCTATATGTGTTTGTGTCTATGTGTAGGTGCGTAATTGTGTGTGTGCGACTGTGTGTGAGAATGTGGTTGTTTCTGTGTGTAGGTGTGTGAATGTGTGAGTGTGTTTGTGAGAGTGTAGTTGTGTGAGTGTTTGTGTGTGTGTGAGTGTGTATACGGGTGTGTGATTGTGTCTGAGTTTTTGTGATTGTGTGTGAGAATGTGAGTGAATGTGTCTGTGTGTATGTGTGTGAGTGTGTGAAACAGTGTCTCAGTCTTCGTGATTTTGTGTGGGTGTGTGAGAGTGTGTGTGAGCGTTTGAGTGTAGGTGTGTCTTTTTGAGTGCCTTTGTGGTTATTATATGTGTGTGAGTGAAAGTGTGTGTGTAAGTGTGAGTGGGAGTGAGAGTGGGACTGTGTGTACGAGTGTGTTCTTGTGTTTGATTGTGTTTGTGGGTGAGTGTCTGAGCGTCTTTGTGTGCAGGTGTGTGTGTCTGACGGTTTTAGTGTGGGTGTGAGTGCATGTGACTCTGTGAGAGTGTGTGTGTAGTTGTGTGAGTGGGAGTGAGTGTGTGAATGTGTATGCGATTGGGTGACTGTGTGTGAGTGTGTGTGATTGTGTGTGAGAATGTGTGTGAGTGAGTCTGTGTGTGTAGGTGTGTGATTGTGCCGAACCCTGTGTGATTGTGTGCGTTTGTGAGGGTGTGTGACAGTGTGTGTGAGTGAAGGAGTGTCTGAGTGCCTGTGTGATTTCTGTATGTGAGTGTGTGTGTGTTTGATGATGCGTTTGTTTGTGTGTGTGTAGGTGTGTTAGTGGGAGTGAGTGTGAATACGAGTGTGTGATTGTGTGTGAGTGTTTTTGTCTGTGAGTGGCTGTGAGTGTGTCTGTGAGTGCAGGTGAGAGTGCGTGACTATTTGTGAGTGTGTGTGTGATTGCATGTGAGCCTGTGTTTGTGTGTTGGTTTGTTTGTGTGTGTAGGTGTGCATGTGTGTTTGACAGTGTTTGAGTGAGTGTTAGTGCGTGTGTGTCTGTAAGTGTTTGTGTGAGTAGGTGTGTGTGTGTGTGACCGGGTGATTGTGTGTGTGAATGCGTGTGAGTCTGTGTGTCTGTGTGTTTGTGGGTGTGTCTACATGTGTGTAGGTGTGTGACTGTTTATGGCACTGTGTCATTGTGCGTGAGTGCTCATGTGTCTGTGTGTGTGTGTGAGTTTGTGAGAGTGTAGGTGTGATTGGGAATGAGTGTGTGAGTGTGTATATGAGTGTGTCATTGTGTTTGTGTGTGTGTGTGTGTGTTTTGTTTAGGTGTGTGCGTGACATTTTGTGTGTCTATGTGTGAGTGTATTTTTGTCTGAGTGTGTGTGTCTGTGTGTAAGTGTGAGAGTGTGCTAGGGTGTTTGTGAGAGTGAAGGTGTGTGAGTGGGAGTGAGTGAGTGAATGTGTATATGAGTGGGTGACTGTGTGTGTGTGCATGTGTGTGCCTGACAGTCTGAATATGTGGGTGTTTCTGTGTGTAGGTGTGTGAGTGTGTGTGTGACATTGTGTGAGTGTGTGTGTGACATTGTGTGAGTGTGTGTGAGTGCATGTGAATCTGTGTGTGTTGGTGTGTGAGTAGGTGTGCGAGAGCTTGTGGCAGTGTGTGAGTGTGTGTGTTTGTGACATTCTGTGAATGTGTGTTGGTGTCTCTGTGTGTGTAGATGTGTGAGTGCAGCAGTGTGTGAGTGTGTGAGTGCGAATGAGTCTGTGAGTGTGTGCGGGTGTGAGTGTGTTTCTTTGTGAAATTTCAGTTGCGTGAGTTGGAGTGATTGTGTGAGTGTGTATATAAGTGTGCGATAGTGTGTGAGTGTGTGTGATTGTGTGTGAGTATGTGTGTGTGCCTATATGTGTTTGTGTCTATGTGTAGGTGCGTAATTGTGTGTGTGCGACTGTGTGTGAGAATGTGGTTGTTTCTGTGTGTAGGTGTGTGAATGTGTGAGTGTGTTTGTGAGAGTGTAGTTGTGTGAGTGTTTGTGTGTGTGTGAGTGTGTATACGGGTGTGTGATTGTGTCTGAGTTTTTGTGATTGTGTGTGAGAATGTGAGTGAATGTGTCTGTGTGTATGTGTGTGAGTGTGTGAAACAGTGTCTCAGTCTTCGTGATTTTGTGTGGGTGTGTGAGAGTGTGTGTGAGCGTTTGAGTGTAGGTGTGTCTTTTTGAGTGCCTTTGTGGTTATTATATGTGTGTGTGTGAAAGTGTGTGTGTAAGTGTGAGTGGGAGTGAGAGTGGGACTGTGTGTACGAGTGTGTTATTGTGTGTGATTGTGTTTGTGGGTGAGTGTCTGAGCGTCTTTGTGTGCAGGTGTGTGTGTCTGACGGTTTTAGTGTGGGTGTGAGTGCATGTGACTCTGAGAGTGTGTGTGTAGTTGTGTGAGTGGGAGTGAGTGTGTGAATGTGTATACGATTGGGTGACTGTGTGTGAGTGTGTGTGATTGTGTGTGAGAATGTGTGTGTGTGAGTCTGTGTGTGTAGGTGTGTGATTGTGCCGAACCCTGTGTGATTGTGTGTGTTTGTGAGGGTGTGTGACAGTGTGTGTGAGTGTAGGAGTGTCTGAGTGCCTGTGTGATTTCTGTATGTGAGTGTGTGTGTGTTTGATGATGCGTTTGTTTGTGTGTGTGTAGGTGTGTTAGTGGGAGTGAGTGTGAATACGAGTGTGTGATTGTGTGTGAGTGTTTTTGTCTGTGAGTGGCTGTGAGTGTGTCTGTGAGTGCAGGTGAGAGTGCGTGACTATTTGTGAGTGTGTGTGTGATTGCATGTGAGCCTGTGTTTGTGTGTTGGTTTGTTTGTGTGTGTAGGTGTGCGTGTGTGTTTGACAGTGTTTGAGTGAGTGTTAGTGCGTGTGTGTCTGTAAGTGTTTGTGTGAGTAGGTGTGTGAGTGTGTGTGACCGGGTGATTGTGTGTGTGAATGCGTGTGAGTCTGTGTGTCTGTGTGTTTGTGGGTGTGTCTACATGTGTGTAGGTGTGTGACTGTTTATGGCACTGTGTCATTGTGCGTGAGTGCTCATGTGTCTGTGTGTGTGTGTGAGTTTGTGAGAGTGTAGGTGTGATTGGGAATGAGTGTGTGAGTGTGTATATGAGTGTGTCATTGTGTTTGTGTGTGTGTGTGAGTGTGTTTTGTTTAGGTGTGTGCGTGACATTTTGTGTGTCTATGTGTGAGTGTATTTTTGTCTGAGTGTGTGTGTCTGTGTGTAAGTGTGAGAGTGTGCTAGGGTGTTTGTGAGAGTGAAGGTGTGTGAGTGGGAGTGAGTGAGTGAATGTGTATATGAGTGGGTGACTGTGTGTGTGTGCATGTGTGTGCCTGACAGTCTGAATATGTGGGTGTTTCTGTGTGTAGGTGTGTGAGTGTGTGTGTGACATTGTATGAGTGTGTGTGTGACATTGTGTGAGTGTGTGTGAGTGCATGTGAATCTGTGTACGTTGGTGTGTGAGTAGGTGTGCGAGAGCTTGTGGCAGTGTGTGAGTGTGTGTGTTTGTGACATTCTGTGAATGTGTGTTGGTGTCTCTGTGTGTGTAGATGTGTGAGTGCAGCAGTGTGTGAGTGTGTGAGTGCGAATGAGTCTGTGAGTGTGTGCGGGTGTGAGTGTGTTTCTTTGTGAAATTTCAGTTGCGTGAGTTGGAGTGATTGTGTGAGTGTGTATATAAGTGTGCGATAGTGTGTGAGTGTGTGTGATTGTGTGTGAGTATGTGTGTGTGCCTATATGTGTTTGTGTCTATGTGTAGGTGCGTAATTGTGTGTGTGCTACTGTGTGTGAGAATGTGGGTGTTTCTGTGTGTAGGTGTGTGAATGTGTGAGTGTGTTTGTGAGAGTGTAGTTGTGTGAGTGTTTGTGTGTGTGAGTGTGTATACGGGTGTGTGATTGTGTCTGAGTTTTTGTGATTGTGTGTGAGAATGTGAGTGAATGTGTCTATGTGTATGTGTGTGAGTGTGTGAAACAGTGTCTCAGTCTTCGTGATTTTGTGTGGGTGTGTGAGAGTGTGTGTGAGCGTTTGAGTGTAGGTGTGTCTTTTTGAGTGCCTTTGTGGTTATTATATGTGTGTGAGTGAAAGTGTGTGTGTAAGTGTGAGTGGGAGTGAGAGTGGGACTGTGTGTACGAGTGTGTTATTGTGTGTGATTGTGTTTGTGGGTGAGTGTCTGAGCGTCTTTGTGTGCAGGTGTGTGTGTCTGACGGTTTTAGTGTGGGTGTGAGTGCATGTGACTCTGTGAGAGTGTGTGTGTAGTTGTGTGAGTGGGAGTGAGTGTGTGAATGTGTATACGATTGGGTGACTGTGTGTGAGTGTGTGTGATTGTGTGTGAGAATGTGTGTGAGTGAGTCTGTGTGTGTAGGTGTGTGATTGTGCCGAACCCTGTGTGATTGTGTGTGTTTGTGAGGGTGTGTGACAGTGTGTGTGAGTGTAGGAGTGTCTGAGTGCCTGTGTGATTTCTGTATGTGAGTGTGTGTGTGTTTGATGATGCGTTTGTTTGTGTGTGTGTAGGTGTGTTAGTGGGAGTGAGTGTGAATACGAGTGTGTGATTGTGTGTGAGTGTTTTTGTCTGTGAGTGGCTGTGAGTGTGTCTGTGAGTGCAGGTGAGAGTGCGTGACTATTTGTGAGTGTGTGTGTGATTGCATGTGAGCCTGTGTTTGTGTGTTGGTTTGTTTGTGTGTGTAGGTGTGCGTGTGTGTTTGACAGTGTTTGAGTGAGTGTTAGTGCGTGTGTGTCTGTAAGTGTTTGTGTGAGTAGGTGTGTGAGTGTGTGTGACCGGGTGATTGTGTGTGTGAATGCGTGTGAGTCTGTGTGTCTGTGTGTTTGTGGGTGTGTCTACATGTGTGTAGGTGTGTGACTGTTTATGGCACTGTGTCATTGTGCGTGAGTGCTCATGTGTCTGTGTGTGTGTGTGAGTTTGTGAGAGTGTAGGTGTGATTGGGAATGAGTGTGTGAGTGTGTATATGAGTGTGTCATTGTGTTTGTGTGTGTGTGTGAGTGTGTTTTGTTTAGGTGTGTGCGTGACATTTTGTGTGTCTATGTGTGAGTGTATTTTTGTCTGAGTGTGTGTGTCTGTGTGTAAGTGTGAGAGTGTGCTAGGGTGTTTGTGAGAGTGAAGGTGTGTGAGTGGGAGTGAGTGAGTGAATGTGTATATGAGTAGGTGACTGTGTGTGTGTGCATGTGTGTGCCTGACAGTCTGAATATGTGGGTGTTTCTGTGTGTAGGTGTGTGAGTGTGTGTGTGACATTGTGTGAGTGTGTGTGTGACATTGTGTGAGTGTGTGTGAGTGCATGTGAATCTGTGTGTGTTGGTGTGTGAGTAGGTGTGCGAGAGCTTGTGGCAGTGTGTGAGTGTGTGTGTTTGTGACATTCTGTGAATGTGTGTTGGTGTCTCTGTGTGTGTAGATGTGTGAGTGCAGCAGTGTGTGAGTGTGTGAGTGCGAATGAGTCTGTGACTGTGTTCGGGTGTGAGTGTGTTTCTTTGTGAAATTTCAGTTGCGTGAGTTGGAGTGATTGTGTGAGTGTGTATATAAGTGTGCGATAGTGTGTGAGTGTGTGTGATTGTGTGTGAGTATGTGTGTGTGCCTATATGTGTTTGTGTCTATGTGTAGGTGCGTAATTGTGTGTGTGCGACTGTGTGTGAGAATGTGGTTGTTTCTGTGTGTAGGTGTGTGAATGTGTGAGTGTGTTTGTGAGAGTGTAGTTGTGTGAGTGTTTGTGTGTGTGTGAGTGTGTATACGGGTGTGTGATTGTGTCTGAGTTTTTGTGATTGTGTGTGAGAATGTGAGTGAATGTGTCTGTGTGTATGTGTGTGAGTGTGTGAAACAGTGTCTCAGTCTTCGTGATTTTGTGTGGGTGTGTGAGAGTGTGTGTGAGCGTTTGAGTGTAGGTGTGTCTTTTTGAGTGCCTTTGTGGTTATTATATGTGTGTGAGTGAAAGTGTGTGTGTAAGTGTGAGTGGGAGTGAGAGTGGGACTGTGTGTACGAGTGTGTTCTTGTGTGTGATTGTGTTTGTGGGTGAGTGTCTGAGCGTCTTTGTGTGCAGGTGTGTGTGTCTGACGGTTTTAGTGTGGGTGTGAGTGCATGTGACTCTGTGAGAGTGTGTGTGTAGTTGTGTGAGTGGGAGTGAGTGTGTGAATGTGTATACGATTGGGTGACTGTGTGTGAGTGTGTGTGATTGTGTGTGAGAATGTGTGTGAGTGAGTCTGTGTGTGTAGGTGTGTGATTGTGCCGAACCCTGTGTGATTGTGTGCGTTTGTGAGGGTGTGTGACAGTGTGTGTGAGTGAAGGAGTGTCTGAGTGCCTGTGTGATTTCTGTATGTGAGTGTGTGTGTGTTTGATGATGCGTTTGTTTGTGTGTGTGTAGGTGTGTTAGTGGGAGTGAGTGTGAATACGAGTGTGTGATTGTGTGTGAGTGTTTTTGTCTGTGAGTGGCTGTGAGTGTGTCTGTGAGTGCAGGTGAGAGTGCGTGACTATTTGTGAGTGTGTGTGTGATTGCATGTGAGCCTGTGTTTGTGTGTTGGTTTGTTTGTGTGTGTAGGTGTGCGTGTGTGTTTGACAGTGTTTGAGTGAGTGTTAGTGCGTGTGTGTCTGTAAGTGTTTGTGTGAGTAGGTGTGTGAGTGTGTGTGACCGGGTGATTGTGTGTGTGAATGCGTGTGAGTCTGTGTGTCTGTGTGTTTGTGGGTGTGTCTACATGTGTGTAGGTGTGTGACTGTTTATGGCACTGTGTCATTGTGCGTGAGTGCTCATGTGTCTGTGTGTGTGTGTGAGTTTGTGAGAGTGTAGGTGTGATTGGGAATGAGTGTGTGAGTGTGTATATGAGTGTGTCATTGTGTTTGTGTGTGTGTGTGAGTGTGTTTTGTTTAGGTGTGTGCGTGACATTTTGTGTGTCTATGTGTGAGTGTATTTTTGTCTGAGTGTGTGTGTCTGTGTGTAAGTGTGAGAGTGTGCTAGGGTGTTTGTGAGAGTGAAGGTGTGTGAGTGGGAGTGAGTGAGTGAATGTGTATATGAGTGGGTGACTGTGTGTGTGTGCATGTGTGTGCCTGACAGTCTGAATATGTGGGTGTTTCTGTGTGTAGGTGTGTGAGTGTGTGTGTGACATTGTGTGAGTGTGTGTGTGACATTGTGTGAGTGTGTGTGAGTGCATGTGAATCTGTGTGTGTTGGTGTGTGAGTAGGTGTGCGAGAGCTTGTGGCAGTGTGTGAGTGTGTGTGTTTGTGACATTCTGTGAATGTGTGTTGGTGTCTCTGTGTGTGTAGATGTGTGAGTGCAGCAGTGTGTGAGTGTGTGAGTGCGAATGAGTCTGTGAGTGTGTGCGGGTGTGAGTGTGTTTCTTTGTGAAATTTCAGTTGCGTGAGTTGGAGTGATTGTGTGAGTGTGTATATAAGTGTGCGATAGTGTGTGAGTGTGTGTGATTGTGTGTGAGTATGTGTGTGTGCCTATATGTGTTTGTGTCTATGTGTAGGTGCGTAATTGTGTGTGTGCGACTGTGTGTGAGAATGTGGTTGTTTCTGTGTGTAGGTGTGTGAATGTGTGAGTGTGTTTGTGAGAGTGTAGTTGTGTGAGTGTTTGTGTGTGTGTGAGTGTGTATACGGGTGTGTGATTGTGTCTGAGTTTTTGTGATTGTGTGTGAGAATGTGAGTGAATGTGTCTGTGTGTATGTGTGTGAGTGTGTGAAACAGTGTCTCAGTCTTCGTGATTTTGTGTGGGTGTGTGAGAGTGTGTGTGAGCGTTTGAGTGTAGGTGTGTCTTTTTGAGTGCCTTTGTGGTTATTATATGTGTGTGTGTGAAAGTGTGTGTGTAAGTGTGAGTGGGAGTGAGAGTGGGACTGTGTGTACGAGTGTGTTATTGTGTGTGATTGTGTTTGTGGGTGAGTGTCTGAGCGTCTTTGTGTGCAGGTGTGTGTGTCTGACGGTTTTAGTGTGGGTGTGAGTGCATGTGACTCTGAGTGTGTAGTTGTGTGAGTGGGAGTGAGTGTGTGAATGTGTATACGATTGGGTGACTGTGTGTGAGTGTGTGTGATTGTGTGTGAGAATGTGTGTGTGTGAGTCTGTGTGTGTAGGTGTGTGATTGTGCCGAACCCTGTGTGATTGTGTGTGTTTGTGAGGGTGTGTGACAGTGTGTGTGAGTGTAGGAGTGTCTGAGTGCCTGTGTGATTTCTGTATGTGAGTGTGTGTGTGTTTGATGATGCGTTTGTTTGTGTGTGTGTAGGTGTGTTAGTGGGAGTGAGTGTGAATACGAGTGTGTGATTGTGTGTGAGTGTTTTTGTCTGTGAGTGGCTGTGAGTGTGTCTGTGAGTGCAGGTGAGAGTGCGTGACTATTTGTGAGTGTGTGTGTGATTGCATGTGAGCCTGTGTTTGTGTGTTGGTTTGTTTGTGTGTGTAGGTGTGCGTGTGTGTTTGACAGTGTTTGAGTGAGTGTTAGTGCATGTGTGTCTGTAAGTGTTTGTGTGAGTAGGTGTGTGAGTGTGTGTGACCGGGTGATTGTGTGTGTGAATGCGTGTGAGTCTGTGTGTCTGTGTGTTTGTGGGTGTGTCTACATGTGTGTAGGTGTGTGACTGTTTATGGCACTGTGTCATTGTGCGTGAGTGCTCATGTGTCTGTGTGTGTGTGTGAGTTTGTGAGAGTGTAGGTGTGATTGGGAATGAGTGTGTGAGTGTGTATATGAGTGTGTCACTGTGTTTGTGTGTGTGTGTGAGTGTGTTTTGTTTAGGTGTGTGCGTGACATTTTGTGTGTCTATGTGTGAGTGTGTTTTTGTCTGAGTGTGTGTGTCTGTGTGTAAGTGTGAGAGTGTGCTAGGGTGTTTGTGAGAGTGAAGGTGTGTGAGTGGGAGTGAGTGAGTGAATGTGTATATGAGTAGGTGACTGTGTGTGTGTGCATGTGTGTGCCTGACAGTCTGAATATGTGGGTGTTTCTGTGTGTAGGTGTGTGAGTGTGTGTGTGACATTGTATGAGTGTGTGTGTGACATTGTGTGAGTGTGTGTGAGTGCATGTGAATCTGTGTGCGTTGGTGTGTGAGTAGGTGTGCGAGAGCTTGTGGCAGTGTGTGAGTGTGTGTGTTTGTGACATTCTGTGAATGTGTGTTGGTGTCTCTGTGTGTGTAATGTGTGAGTGCAGCAGTGTGTGAGTGTGTGAGTGCGAATGAGTCTGTGAGTGTGTGCGGGTGTGAGTGTGTTTCTTTGTGAAATTTCAGTTGCGTGAGTTGGAGTGATTGTGTGAGTGTGTATATAAGTGTGCGATAGTGTGTGAGTGTGTGTGATTGTGTGTGAGTATGTGTGTGTTCCTATATGTGTTTGTGTCTATGTGTAGGTGCGTAATTGTGTGTGTGCGATTGTGTGTGAGAATGTGGTTGTTTCTGTGTGTAGGTGTGTGAATGTGTGAGTGTGTTTGTGAGAGTGTAGTTGTGTGCGTGTTTGTGTGTGTGTGAGTGTGTATACGGGTGTGTGATTGTGTCTGAGTTTTTGTGATTGTGTGTGAGAATGTGAGTGAATGTGTCTGTGTGTATGTGTGTGAGTGTGTGAAACAGTGTCTCAGTCTTCGTGATTTTGTGTGGGTGTGTGAGAGTGTGTGTGAGCGTTTGAGTGTAGGTGTGTCTTTTTGAGTGCCTTTGTGGTTATTATATGTGTGTGTGTGAAAGTGTGTGTGTAAGTGTGAGTGGGAGTGAGAGTGGGACTGTGTGTACGAGTGTGTTATTGTGTGTGATTGTGTTTGTGGGTGAGTGTCTGAGCGTCTTTGTGTGCAGGTGTGTGTGTCTGACGGTTTTAGTGTGGGTGTGAGTGCATGTGACTCTGTGAGAGTGTGTGTGTAGTTGTGTGAGTGGGAGTGAGTGTGTGAATGTGTATACGATTGGGTGACTGTGTGTGAGTGTGTGTGGTTGTGTGTGAGAATGTGTGTGTGTGACTCTGTGTGTGTAGGTGTGTGATTGTGCCGAACCCTGTGTGATTGTGTGTGTTTGTGAGGGTGTGTGACAGTGTGTGTGAGTGTAGGAGTGTCTGAGTGCCTGTGTGATTTCTGTATGTGAGTGTGTGTGTGTTTGATGATGCGTTTGTTTGTGTGTGGGTAGGTGTGTTAGTGGGAGTGAGTGTGAATACGAGTGTGTGATTGTGTGTGAGTGTTTTTGTCTGTGAGTGGCTGTGAGTGTGTCTGTGAGTGCAGGTGAGAGTGCGTGACTATTTGTGAGTGTGTGTGTGATTGCATGTGAGCCTGTGTTTGTGTGTTGGTTTGTTTGTGTGTGTAGGTGTGCGTGTGTGTTTGACAGTGTTTGAGTGAGTGTTAGTGCGTGTGCGTCTGTAAGTGTTTGTGTGAGTAGGTGTGTGAGTGTGTGTGACCGGGTGATTGTGTGTGTGAATGCGTGTGAGTCTGTGTGTCTGTGTGTTTGTGGGTGTGTCTACATGTGTGTAGGTGTGTGACTGTTTATGGCACTGTGTCATTGTGCGTGAGTGCTCATGTGTCTGTGTGTGTGTGTGAGTTTGTGAGAGTGTAGGTGTGATTGGGAATGAGTGTGTGAGTGTGTATATGAGTGTGTCATTGTGTTTGTGTGTGTGTGTGAGTGTGTTTTGCTTAGGTGTGTGCGTGACATTTTGTGTGTCTATGTGTGAGTGTATTTTTGTCTGAGTGTGTGTGTCTGTGTGTAAGTGTGAGAGTGTGCTAGGGTGTTTGTGAGAGTGAAGGTGTGTGAGTGGGAGTGAGTGAGTGAATGTGTATATGAGTAGGTGACTGTGTGTGTGTGCATGTGTGTGCCTGACAGTCTGAATATGTGGGTGTTTCTGTGTGTAGGAGTGTGAGTGTGTGTGTGACATTGTATGAGTGTGTGTGTGACATTGTGTGAGTGTGTGTGTGAGTGCATGTGAATCTGTGTGCGTTGGTGTGTGAGCAGGTGTGCGAGAGCTTGTGGCAGTGTGTGAGTGTGTGTGTTTGTGACATTCTGTGAATGTGTGTTGGTGTCTCTGTGTGTGTAATGTGTGAGTGCAGCAGTGTGTGAGTGTGTGAGTGCGAATGAGTCTGTGAGTGTGTGCGGGTGTGAGTGTGTTTCTTTGTGAAATTTCAGTTGCGTGAGTTGGAGTGATTGTGTGAGTGTGTATATAAGTGTGCGATAGTGTGTGAGTGTGTGTGATTGTGTGTGAGTATGTGTGTGTGCCTATATGTGTTTGTGTCTATGTGTAGGTGCGTAATTGTGTGTGAGAATGTGGTTGTTTCTGTGTGTAGGTGTGTGAATGTGTGAGTGTGTTTGTGAGAGTGTAGTTGTGTGCGTGTTTGTGTGTGTGTGAGTGTGTATACGGGTGTGTGATTGTGTCTGAGTTTTTGTGATTGTGTGTGAGAATGTGAGTGAATGTGTCTGTGTGTATGTGTGTGAGTGTGTGAAACAGTGTCTCAGTCTTCGTGATTTTGTGTCGGTGTGTGAGAGTGTGTGTGAGCGTTTGAGTGTAGGTGTGTCTTTTTGAGTGCCTTTGTGGTTATTATATGTGTGTGTGTGAAAGTGTGTGTGTAAGTGTGAGTGGGAGTGAGAGTGGGACTGTGTGTACGAGTGTGTTATTGTGTGTGATTGTGTTTGTGGGTGAGTGTCTGAGCGTCTTTGTGTGCAGGTGTGTGTGTCTGACGGTTTTAGTGTGGGTGTGAGTGCATGTGACTCTGTGAGAGTGTGTGTGTAGTTGTGTGAGTGGGAGTGAGTGTGTGAATGTGTATACGATTGGGTGACTGTGTGTGAGTGTGTGTGATTGTGTGTGAGAATGTGTGTGAGTGAGTCTGTGTGTGTAGGTGTGTGATTGTGCCGAACCCTGTGTGATTGTGTGTGTTTGTGAGGGTGTGTGACAGTGTGTGTGAGTGTAGGAGTGTCTGAGTGCCTGTGTGATTTCTGTATGTGAGTGTGTGTGTTTGATGATGCGTTTGTTTGTGTGTGTGTAGGTGTGTTAGTGGGAGTGAGTGTGAATACGAGTGTGTGATTGTGTGTGAGTGTTTTTGTCTGTGAGTGGCTGTGAGTGTGTCTGTGAGTGCAGGTGAGAGTGCGTGACTATTTGTGAGTGTGTGTGTGATTGCATGTGAGCCTGTGTTTGTGTGTTGGTTTGTTTGTGTGTGTAGGTGTGCGTGTGTGTTTGACAGTGTTTGAGTGAGTGTTAGTGCGTGTGTGTCTGTAAGTGTTTGTGTGAGTAGGTGTGTGAGTGTGTGTGACCGGGTGATTGTGTGTGTGAATGCGTGTGAGTCTGTGTGTCTGTGTGTTTGTGGGTGTGTCTACATGTGTGTAGGTGTGTGACTGTTTATGGCACTGTGTCATTGTGCGTGAGTGCTCATGTGTCTGTGTGTGTGTGTGAGTTTGTGAGAGTGTAGGTGTGATTGGGAATGAGTGTGTGAGTGTGTATATGAGTGTGTCATTGTGTTTGTGTGTGTGTGTGAGTGTGTTTTGTTTAGGTGTGTGCGTGACATTTTGTGTGTCTATGTGTGAGTGTGTTTTTGTCTGAGTGTGTGTGTCTGTGTGTAAGTGTGAGAGTGTGCTAGGGTGTTTGTGAGAGTGAAGGTGTGTGAGTGGGAGTGAGTGAGTGAATGTGTATATGAGTAGGTGACTGTGTGTGTGTGCATGTGTGTGCCTGACAGTCTGAATATGTGGGTGTTTCTGTGTGTAGGTGTGTGAGTGTGTGTGTGACATTGTATGAGTGTGTGTGTGACATTGTGTGAGTGTGTGTGTGAGTGCATGTGAATCTGTGTGCGTTGGTGTGTGAGTAGGTGTGCGAGAGCTTGTTTCAGTGTGTGAGTGTGTGTGTTTGTGACATTCTGTGAATGTGTGTTGGTGTCTCTGTGTGTGTAATGTGTGAGTGCAGCAGTGTGTGAGTGTGTGAGTGCGAATGAGTCTGTGAGTGTGTGCGGGTGTGAGTGTGTTTCTTTGTGAAATTTCAGTTGCGTGAGTTGGAGAGATTGTGTGAGTGTGTATATAAGTGTGCGATAGTGTGTGAGTGTGTGTGATTGTGTGTGAGTATGTGTGTGTGCCTATATGTGTTTGTGTCTATGTGTAGGTGCGTAATTGTGTGTGTGCGATTGTGTGTGAGAATGTGGTTGTTTCTGTGTGTAGGTGTGTGAATGTGTGAGTGTGTTTGTGAGAGTGTAGTTGTGTGCGTGTTTGTGTGTGTGTGAGTGTGTATACGGGTGTGTGATTGTGTCTGAGTTTTTGTGATTGTGTGTGAGAATGTGAGTGAATGTGTCTGTGTGTATGTGTGTGAGTGTGTGAAACAGTGTCTCAGTCTTCGTGATTTTGTGTGGGTGTGTGAGAGTGTGTGTGAGCGTTTGAGTGTAGGTGTGTCTTTTTGAGTGCCTTTGTGGTTATTATATGTGTGTGTGTGAAAGTGTGTGTGTAAGTGTGAGTGGGAGTGAGAGTGGGACTGTGTGTACGAGTGTGTTATTGTGTGTGATTGTGTTTGTGGGTGAGTGTCTGAGCGTCTTTGTGTGCAGGTGTGTGTGTCTGACGGTTTTAGTGTGGGTGTGAGTGCATGTGACTCTGTGAGAGTGTGTGTGTAGTTGTGTGAGTGGGAGTGAGTGTGTGAATGTGTATACGATTGGGTGACTGTGTGTGAGTGTGTGTGATTGTGTGTGAGAATGTGTGTGTGTGAGTCTGTGTGTGTAGGTGTGTGATTGTGCCGAACCCTGTGTGATTGTGTGTGTTTGTGAGGGTGTGTGACAGTGTGTGTGAGTGTAGGAGTGTCTGAGTGCCTGTGTGATTTCTGTATGTGAGTGTGTGTGTGTTTGATGATGCGTTTGTTTGTGTGTGTGTAGGTGTGTTAGTGGGAGTGAGTGTGAATACGAGTGTGTGATTGTGTGTGAGTGTTTTTGTCTGTGAGTGGCTGTGAGTGTGTCTGTGAGTGCAGGTGAGAGTGCGTGACTATTTGTGAGTGTGTGTGTGATTGCATGTGAGCCTGTGTTTGTGTGTTGGTTTGTTTGTGTGTGTAGGTGTGCGTGTGTGTTTGACAGTGTTTGAGTGAGTGTTAGTGCATGTGTGTCTGTAAGTGTTTGTGTGAGTAGGTGTGTGAGTGTGTGTGACCGGGTGATTGTGTGTGTGAATGCGTGTGAGTCTGTGTGTCTGTGTGTTTGTGGGTGTGTCTACATGTGTGTAGGTGTGTGACTGTTTATGGCACTGTGTCATTGTGCGTGAGTGCTCATGTGTCTGTGTGTGTGTGTGAGTTTGTGAGAGTGTAGGTGTGATTGGGAATGAGTGTGTGAGTGTGTATATGAGTGTGTCATTGTGTTTGTGTGTGTGTGTGAGTGTGTTTTGTTTAGGTGTGTGCGTGACATTTTGTGTGTCTATGTGTGAGTGTGTTTTTGTCTGAGTGTGTGTGTCTGTGTGTAAGTGTGAGAGTGTGCTAGGGTGTTTGTGAGAGTGAAGGTGTGTGAGTGGGAGTGAGTGAGTGAATGTGTATATGAGTGGGTGACTGTGTGTGTGTGCATGTGTGTGCCTGACAGTCTGAATATGTGGGTGTTTCTGTGTGTAGGTGTGTGAGTGTGTGTGTGACATTGTATGAGTGTGTGTGTGACATTGTGTGAGTGTGTGTGTGAGTGCATGTGAATCTGTGTCCGTTGGTGTGTGAGTAGGTGTGCGAGAGCTTGTGGCAGTGTGTGAGTGTGTGTGTTTGTGACATTCTGTGAATGTGTGTTGGTGTCTCTGTGTGTGTAATGTGTGAGTGCAGCAGTGTGTGAGTGTGTGAGTGCGAATGAGTCTGTGAGTGTGTGCGGGTGTGAGTGTGTTTCTTTGTGAAATTTCAGTTGCGTGAGTTGGAGTGATTGTGTGAGTGTGTATATAAGTGTGCGATAGTGTGTGAGTGTGTGTGATTGTGTGTGAGTATGTGTGTGTGCCTATATGTGTTTGTGTCTATGTGTAGGTGCGTAATTGTGTGTGTGCGATTGTGTGTGAGAATGTGGTTGTTTCTGTGTGTAGGTGTGTGAATGTGTGAGTGTGTTTGTGAGAGTGTAGTTGTGTGCGTGTTTGTGTGTGTGTGAGTGTGTATACGGGTGTGTGATTGTGTCTGAGTTTTTGTGATTGTGTGTGAGAATGTGAGTGAATGTGTCTGTGTGTATGTGTGTGAGTGTGTGAAACAGTGTCTCAGTCTTCGTGATTTTGTGTGGGTGTGTGAGAGTGTGTGTGAGCGTTTGAGTGTAGGTGTGTCTTTTTGAGTGCCTTTGTGGTTATTATATGTGTGTGTGTGAAAGTGTGTGTGTAAGTGTGAGTGGGAGTGAGAGTGGGAGTGTGTGTACGAGTGTGTTATTGTGTGTGATTGTGTTTGTGGGTGAGTGTCTGAGCGTCTTTGTGTGCAGGTGTGTGTGTCTGACGGTTTTAGTGTGGGTGTGAGTGCATGTGACTCTGTGAGAGTGTGTGTGTAGTTGTGTGAGTGGGAGTGAGTGTGTGAATGTGTATACGATTGGGTGATTGTGTGTGAGTGTGTGTGATTGTGTGTGAGAATGTGTGTGTGAGTCAGTGTGTGTAGGTGTGTGATTGTGCCGAACCCTGTGTGATTGTGTGTGTTTGTGAGGGTGTGTGACAGTGTGTGTGAGTGTAGGAGTGTCTGAGTGCCTGTGTGATTTCTGTATGTGAGTGTGTGTGTGTTTGATGATGCGTTTGTTTGTGTGTGTGTAGGTGTGTTAGTGGGAGTGAGTGTGAATACGAGTGTGTGATTGTGTGTGAGTGTTTTTGTCTGTGAGTGGCTGTGAGTGTGTCTGTGAGTGCAGGTGAGAGTGCGTGACTATTTGTGAGTGTGTGTGTGATTGCATGTGAGCCTGTGTTTGTGTGTTGGTTTGTTTGTGTGTGTAGGTGTGCGTGTGTGTTTGACAGTGTTTGAGTGAGTGTTAGTGCGTGTGCGTCTGTAAGTGTTTGTGTGAGTAGGTGTGTGAGTGTGTGTGACCGGGTGATTGTGTGTGTGAATGCGTGTGAGTCTGTGTGTCTGTGTGTTTGTGGGTGTGTCTACATGTGTGTAGGTGTGTGACTGTTTATGGCACTGTGTCATTGTGCGTGAGTGCTCATGTGTCTGTGTGTGTGTGTGAGTTTGTGAGAGTGTAGGTGTGATTGGGAATGAGTGTGTGAGTGTGTATATGAGTGTGTCATTGTGTTTGTGTGTGTGTGTGAGTGTGTTTTGTTTAGGTGTGTGCGTGACATTTTGTGTGTCTATGTGTGAGTGTGTTTTTGTCTGAGTGTGTGTGTCTGTGTGTAAGTGTGAGAGTGTGCTAGGGTGTTTGTGAGAGTGAAGGTGTGTGAGTGGGAGTGAGTGAGTGAATGTGTATATGAGTGGGTGACTGTGTGTGTGTGCATGTGTGTGCCTGACAGTCTGAATATGTGGGTGTTTCTGTGTGTAGGTGTGTGAGTGTGTGTGTGACATTGTGTGAGTGTGTGTGTGACATTGTGTGAGTGTGTGTGAGTGCATGTGAATCTGTGTGTGTTGGTGTGTGAGTAGGTGTGCGAGAGCTTGTGGCAGTGTGTGAGTGTGTGTGTTTGTGACATTCTGTGAATGTGTGTTGGTGTCTCTGTGTGTGTAGATGTGTGAGTGCAGCAGTGTGTGAGTGTGTGAGTGCGAATGAGTCTGTGAGTGTGTGCGGGTGTGAGTGTGTTTCTTTGTGAAATTTCAGTTGCGTGAGTTGGAGTGATTGTGTGAGTGTGTATATAAGTGTGCGATAGTGTGTGAGTGTGTGTGATTGTGTGTGAGTATGTGTGTGTGCCTATATGTGTTTGTGTCTATGTGTAGGTGCGTAATTGTGTGTGTGCGACTGTGTGTGAGAATGTGGTTGTTTCTGTGTGTAGGTGTGTGAATGTGTGAGTGTGTTTGTGAGAGTGTAGTTGTGTGAGTGTTTGTGTGTGTGTGAGTGTGTATACGGGTGTGTGATTGTGTCTGAGTTTTTGTGATTGTGTGTGAGAATGTGAGTGAATGTGTCTGTGTGTATGTGTGTGAGTGTGTGAAACAGTGTCTCAGTCTTCGTGATTTTGTGTGGGTGTGTGAGAGTGTGTGTGAGCGTTTGAGTGTAGGTGTGTCTTTTTGAGTGCCTTTGTGGTTATTATATGTGTGTGTGTGAAAGTGTGTGTGTAAGTGTGAGTGGGAGTGAGAGTGGGACTGTGTGTACGAGTGTGTTATTGTGTGTGATTGTGTTTGTGGGTGAGTGTCTGAGCGTCTTTGTGTGCAGGTGTGTGTGTCTGACGGTTTTAGTGTGGGTGTGAGTGCATGTGACTCTGAGAGTGTGTGTAGTTGTGTGAGTGGGAGTGAGTGTGTGAATGTGTATACGATTGGGTGACTGTGTGTGAGTGTGTGTGATTGTGTGTGAGAATGTGTGTGTGTGAGTCTGTGTGTGTAGGTGTGTGATTGTGCCGAACCCTGTGTGATTGTGTGTGTTTGTGAGGGTGTGTGACAGTGTGTGTGAGTGTAGGAGTGTCTGAGTGCCTGTGTGATTTCTGTATGTGAGTGTGTGTGTGTTTGATGATGCGTTTGTTTGTGTGTGTGTAGGTGTGTTAGTGGGAGTGAGTGTGAATACGAGTGTGTGATTGTGTGTGAGTGTTTTTGTCTGTGAGTGGCTGTGAGTGTGTCTGTGAGTGCAGGTGAGAGTGCGTGACTATTTGTGAGTGTGTGTGTGATTGCATGTGAGCCTGTGTTTGTGTGTTGGTTTGTTTGTGTGTGTAGGTGTGCGTGTGTGTTTGACAGTGTTTGAGTGAGTGTTAGTGCGTGTGTGTCTGTAAGTGTTTGTGTGAGTAGGTGTGTGAGTGTGTGTGACCGGGTGATTGTGTGTGTGAATGCGTGTGAGTCTGTGTGTCTGTGTGTTTGTGGGTGTGTCTACATGTGTGTAGGTGTGTGACTGTTTATGGCACTGTGTCATTGTGCGTGAGTGCTCATGTGTCTGTGTGTGTGTGTGAGTTTGTGAGAGTGTAGGTGTGATTGGGAATGAGTGTGTGAGTGTGTATATGAGTGTGTCATTGTGTTTGTGTGTGTGTGTGAGTGTGTTTTGTTTAGGTGTGTGCGTGACATTTTGTGTGTCTATGTGTGAGTGTATTTTTGTCTGAGTGTGTGTGTCTGTGTGTAAGTGTGAGAGTGTGCTAGGGTGTTTGTGAGAGTGAAGGTGTGTGAGTGGGAGTGAGTGAGTGAATGTGTATATGAGTGGGTGACTGTGTGTGTGTGCATGTGTGTGCCTGACAGTCTGAATATGTGGGTGTTTCTGTGTGTAGGTGTGTGAGTGTGTGTGTGACATTGTATGAGTGTGTGTGTGACATTGTGTGAGTGTGTGTGAGTGCATGTGAATCTGTGTACGTTGGTGTGTGAGTAGGTGTGCGAGAGCTTGTGGCAGTGTGTGAGTGTGTGTGTTTGTGACATTCTGTGAATGTGTGTTGGTGTCTCTGTGTGTGTAGATGTGTGAGTGCAGCAGTGTGTGAGTGTGTGAGTGCGAATGAGTCTGTGAGTGTGTGCGGGTGTGAGTGTGTTTCTTTGTGAAATTTCAGTTGCGTGAGTTGGAGTGATTGTGTGAGTGTGTATATAAGTGTGCGATAGTGTGTGAGTGTGTGTGATTGTGTGTGAGTATGTGTGTGTGCCTATATGTGTTTGTGTCTATGTGTAGGTGCGTAATTGTGTGTGTGCTACTGTGTGTGAGAATGTGGGTGTTTCTGTGTGTAGGTGTGTGAATGTGTGAGTGTGTTTGTGAGAGTGTAGTTGTGTGAGTGTTTGTGTGTGTGAGTGTGTATACGGGTGTGTGATTGTGTCTGAGTTTTTGTGATTGTGTGTGAGAATGTGAGTGAATGTGTCTATGTGTATGTGTGTGAGTGTGTGAAACAGTGTCTCAGTCTTCGTGATTTTGTGTGGGTGTGTGAGAGTGTGTGTGAGCGTTTGAGTGTAGGTGTGTCTTTTTGAGTGCCTTTGTGGTTATTATATGTGTGTGAGTGAAAGTGTGTGTGTAAGTGTGAGTGGGAGTGAGAGTGGGACTGTGTGTACGAGTGTGTTATTGTGTGTGATTGTGTTTGTGGGTGAGTGTCTGAGCGTCTTTGTGTGCAGGTGTGTGTGTCTGACGGTTTTAGTGTGGGTGTGAGTGCATGTGACTCTGTGAGAGTGTGTGTGTAGTTGTGTGAGTGGGAGTGAGTGTGTGAATGTGTATACGATTGGGTGACTGTGTGTGAGTGTGTGTGATTGTGTGTGAGAATGTGTGTGAGTGAGTCTGTGTGTGTAGGTGTGTGATTGTGCCGAACCCTGTGTGATTGTGTGTGTTTGTGAGGGTGTGTGACAGTGTGTGTGAGTGTAGGAGTGTCTGAGTGCCTGTGTGATTTCTGTATGTGAGTGTGTGTGTGTTTGATGATGCGTTTGTTTGTGTGTGTGTAGGTGTGTTAGTGGGAGTGAGTGTGAATACGAGTGTGTGATTGTGTGTGAGTGTTTTTGTCTGTGAGTGGCTGTGAGTGTGTCTGTGAGTGCAGGTGAGAGTGCGTGACTATTTGTGAGTGTGTGTGTGATTGCATGTGAGCCTGTGTTTGTGTGTTGGTTTGTTTGTGTGTGTAGGTGTGCGTGTGTGTTTGACAGTGTTTGAGTGAGTGTTAGTGCGTGTGTGTCTGTAAGTGTTTGTGTGAGTAGGTGTGTGAGTGTGTGTGACCGGGTGATTGTGTGTGTGAATGCGTGTGAGTCTGTGTGTCTGTGTGTTTGTGGGTGTGTCTACATGTGTGTAGGTGTGTGACTGTTTATGGCACTGTGTCATTGTGCGTGAGTGCTCATGTGTCTGTGTGTGTGTGTGAGTTTGTGAGAGTGTAGGTGTGATTGGGAATGAGTGTGTGAGTGTGTATATGAGTGTGTCATTGTGTTTGTGTGTGTGTGTGAGTGTGTTTTGTTTAGGTGTGTGCGTGACATTTTGTGTGTCTATGTGTGAGTGTATTTTTGTCTGAGTGTGTGTGTCTGTGTGTAAGTGTGAGAGTGTGCTAGGGTGTTTGTGAGAGTGAAGGTGTGTGAGTGGGAGTGAGTGAGTGAATGTGTATATGAGTAGGTGACTGTGTGTGTGTGCATGTGTGTGCCTGACAGTCTGAATATGTGGGTGTTTCTGTGTGTAGGTGTGTGAGTGTGTGTGTGACATTGTGTGAGTGTGTGTGTGACATTGTGTGAGTGTGTGTGAGTGCATGTGAATCTGTGTGTGTTGGTGTGTGAGTAGGTGTGCGAGAGCTTGTGGCAGTGTGTGAGTGTGTGTGTTTGTGACATTCTGTGAATGTGTGTTGGTGTCTCTGTGTGTGTAGATGTGTGAGTGCAGCAGTGTGTGAGTGTGTGAGTGCGAATGAGTCTGTGACTGTGTTCGGGTGTGAGTGTGTTTCTTTGTGAAATTTCAGTTGCGTGAGTTGGAGTGATTGTGTGAGTGTGTATATAAGTGTGCGATAGTGTGTGAGTGTGTGTGATTGTGTGTGAGTATGTGTGTGTGCCTATATGTGTTTGTGTCTATGTGTAGGTGCGTAATTGTGTGTGTGCGACTGTGTGTGAGAATGTGGTTGTTTCTGTGTGTAGGTGTGTGAATGTGTGAGTGTGTTTGTGAGAGTGTAGTTGTGTGAGTGTTTGTGTGTGTGTGAGTGTGTATACGGGTGTGTGATTGTGTCTGAGTTTTTGTGATTGTGTGTGAGAATGTGAGTGAATGTGTCTGTGTGTATGTGTGTGAGTGTGTGAAACAGTGTCTCAGTCTTCGTGATTTTGTGTGGGTGTGTGAGAGTGTGTGTGAGCGTTTGAGTGTAGGTGTGTCTTTTTGAGTGCCTTTGTGGTTATTATATGTGTGTGAGTGAAAGTGTGTGTGTAAGTGTGAGTGGGAGTGAGAGTGGGACTGTGTGTACGAGTGTGTTCTTGTGTGTGATTGTGTTTGTGGGTGAGTGTCTGAGCGTCTTTGTGTGCAGGTGTGTGTGTCTGACGGTTTTAGTGTGGGTGTGAGTGCATGTGACTCTGTGAGAGTGTGTGTGTAGTTGTGTGAGTGGGAGTGAGTGTGTGAATGTGTATACGATTGGGTGACTGTGTGTGAGTGTGTGTGATTGTGTGTGAGAATGTGTGTGAGTGAGTCTGTGTGTGTAGGTGTGTGATTGTGCCGAACCCTGTGTGATTGTGTGCGTTTGTGAGGGTGTGTGACAGTGTGTGTGAGTGAAGGAGTGTCTGAGTGCCTGTGTGATTTCTGTATGTGAGTGTGTGTGTGTTTGATGATGCGTTTGTTTGTGTGTGTGTAGGTGTGTTAGTGGGAGTGAGTGTGAATACGAGTGTGTGATTGTGTGTGAGTGTTTTTGTCTGTGAGTGGCTGTGAGTGTGTCTGTGAGTGCAGGTGAGAGTGCGTGACTATTTGTGAGTGTGTGTGTGATTGCATGTGAGCCTGTGTTTGTGTGTTGGTTTGTTTGTGTGTGTAGGTGTGCGTGTGTGTTTGACAGTGTTTGAGTGAGTGTTAGTGCGTGTGTGTCTGTAAGTGTTTGTGTGAGTAGGTGTGTGAGTGTGTGTGACCGGGTGATTGTGTGTGTGAATGCGTGTGAGTCTGTGTGTCTGTGTGTTTGTGGGTGTGTCTACATGTGTGTAGGTGTGTGACTGTTTATGGCACTGTGTCATTGTGCGTGAGTGCTCATGTGTCTGTGTGTGTGTGTGAGTTTGTGAGAGTGTAGGTGTGATTGGGAATGAGTGTGTGAGTGTGTATATGAGTGTGTCATTGTGTTTGTGTGTGTGTGTGAGTGTGTTTTGTTTAGGTGTGTGCGTGACATTTTGTGTGTCTATGTGTGAGTGTATTTTTGTCTGAGTGTGTGTGTCTGTGTGTAAGTGTGAGAGTGTGCTAGGGTGTTTGTGAGAGTGAAGGTGTGTGAGTGGGAGTGAGTGAGTGAATGTGTATATGAGTGGGTGACTGTGTGTGTGTGCATGTGTGTGCCTGACAGTCTGAATATGTGGGTGTTTCTGTGTGTAGGTGTGTGAGTGTGTGTGTGACATTGTGTGAGTGTGTGTGTGACATTGTGTGAGTGTGTGTGAGTGCATGTGAATCTGTGTGTGTTGGTGTGTGAGTAGGTGTGCGAGAGCTTGTGGCAGTGTGTGAGTGTGTGTGTTTGTGACATTCTGTGAATGTGTGTTGGTGTCTCTGTGTGTGTAGATGTGTGAGTGCAGCAGTGTGTGAGTGTGTGAGTGCGAATGAGTCTGTGAGTGTGTGCGGGTGTGAGTGTGTTTCTTTGTGAAATTTCAGTTGCGTGAGTTGGAGTGATTGTGTGAGTGTGTATATAAGTGTGCGATAGTGTGTGAGTGTGTGTGATTGTGTGTGAGTATGTGTGTGTGCCTATATGTGTTTGTGTCTATGTGTAGGTGCGTAATTGTGTGTGTGCGACTGTGTGTGAGAATGTGGTTGTTTCTGTGTGTAGGTGTGTGAATGTGTGAGTGTGTTTGTGAGAGTGTAGTTGTGTGAGTGTTTGTGTGTGTGTGAGTGTGTATACGGGTGTGTGATTGTGTCTGAGTTTTTGTGATTGTGTGTGAGAATGTGAGTGAATGTGTCTGTGTGTATGTGTGTGAGTGTGTGAAACAGTGTCTCAGTCTTCGTGATTTTGTGTGGGTGTGTGAGAGTGTGTGTGAGCGTTTGAGTGTAGGTGTGTCTTTTTGAGTGCCTTTGTGGTTATTATATGTGTGTGTGTGAAAGTGTGTGTGTAAGTGTGAGTGGGAGTGAGAGTGGGACTGTGTGTACGAGTGTGTTATTGTGTGTGATTGTGTTTGTGGGTGAGTGTCTGAGCGTCTTTGTGTGCAGGTGTGTGTGTCTGACGGTTTTAGTGTGGGTGTGAGTGCATGTGACTCTGAGTGTGTAGTTGTGTGAGTGGGAGTGAGTGTGTGAATGTGTATACGATTGGGTGACTGTGTGTGAGTGTGTGTGATTGTGTGTGAGAATGTGTGTGTGTGAGTCTGTGTGTGTAGGTGTGTGATTGTGCCGAACCCTGTGTGATTGTGTGTGTTTGTGAGGGTGTGTGACAGTGTGTGTGAGTGTAGGAGTGTCTGAGTGCCTGTGTGATTTCTGTATGTGAGTGTGTGTGTGTTTGATGATGCGTTTGTTTGTGTGTGTGTAGGTGTGTTAGTGGGAGTGAGTGTGAATACGAGTGTGTGATTGTGTGTGAGTGTTTTTGTCTGTGAGTGGCTGTGAGTGTGTCTGTGAGTGCAGGTGAGAGTGCGTGACTATTTGTGAGTGTGTGTGTGATTGCATGTGAGCCTGTGTTTGTGTGTTGGTTTGTTTGTGTGTGTAGGTGTGCGTGTGTGTTTGACAGTGTTTGAGTGAGTGTTAGTGCATGTGTGTCTGTAAGTGTTTGTGTGAGTAGGTGTGTGAGTGTGTGTGACCGGGTGATTGTGTGTGTGAATGCGTGTGAGTCTGTGTGTCTGTGTGTTTGTGGGTGTGTCTACATGTGTGTAGGTGTGTGACTGTTTATGGCACTGTGTCATTGTGCGTGAGTGCTCATGTGTCTGTGTGTGTGTGTGAGTTTGTGAGAGTGTAGGTGTGATTGGGAATGAGTGTGTGAGTGTGTATATGAGTGTGTCACTGTGTTTGTGTGTGTGTGTGAGTGTGTTTTGTTTAGGTGTGTGCGTGACATTTTGTGTGTCTATGTGTGAGTGTGTTTTTGTCTGAGTGTGTGTGTCTGTGTGTAAGTGTGAGAGTGTGCTAGGGTGTTTGTGAGAGTGAAGGTGTGTGAGTGGGAGTGAGTGAGTGAATGTGTATATGAGTAGGTGACTGTGTGTGTGTGCATGTGTGTGCCTGACAGTCTGAATATGTGGGTGTTTCTGTGTGTAGGTGTGTGAGTGTGTGTGTGACATTGTATGAGTGTGTGTGTGACATTGTGTGAGTGTGTGTGAGTGCATGTGAATCTGTGTGCGTTGGTGTGTGAGTAGGTGTGCGAGAGCTTGTGGCAGTGTGTGAGTGTGTGTGTTTGTGACATTCTGTGAATGTGTGTTGGTGTCTCTGTGTGTGTAATGTGTGAGTGCAGCAGTGTGTGAGTGTGTGAGTGCGAATGAGTCTGTGAGTGTGTGCGGGTGTGAGTGTGTTTCTTTGTGAAATTTCAGTTGCGTGAGTTGGAGTGATTGTGTGAGTGTGTATATAAGTGTGCGATAGTGTGTGAGTGTGTGTGATTGTGTGTGAGTATGTGTGTGTTCCTATATGTGTTTGTGTCTATGTGTAGGTGCGTAATTGTGTGTGTGCGATTGTGTGTGAGAATGTGGTTGTTTCTGTGTGTAGGTGTGTGAATGTGTGAGTGTGTTTGTGAGAGTGTAGTTGTGTGCGTGTTTGTGTGTGTGTGAGTGTGTATACGGGTGTGTGATTGTGTCTGAGTTTTTGTGATTGTGTGTGAGAATGTGAGTGAATGTGTCTGTGTGTATGTGTGTGAGTGTGTGAAACAGTGTCTCAGTCTTCGTGATTTTGTGTGGGTGTGTGAGAGTGTGTGTGAGCGTTTGAGTGTAGGTGTGTCTTTTTGAGTGCCTTTGTGGTTATTATATGTGTGTGTGTGAAAGTGTGTGTGTAAGTGTGAGTGGGAGTGAGAGTGGGACTGTGTGTACGAGTGTGTTATTGTGTGTGATTGTGTTTGTGGGTGAGTGTCTGAGCGTCTTTGTGTGCAGGTGTGTGTGTCTGACGGTTTTAGTGTGGGTGTGAGTGCATGTGACTCTGTGAGAGTGTGTGTGTAGTTGTGTGAGTGGGAGTGAGTGTGTGAATGTGTATACGATTGGGTGACTGTGTGTGAGTGTGTGTGGTTGTGTGTGAGAATGTGTGTGTGTGACTCTGTGTGTGTAGGTGTGTGATTGTGCCGAACCCTGTGTGATTGTGTGTGTTTGTGAGGGTGTGTGACAGTGTGTGTGAGTGTAGGAGTGTCTGAGTGCCTGTGTGATTTCTGTATGTGAGTGTGTGTGTGTTTGATGATGCGTTTGTTTGTGTGTGGGTAGGTGTGTTAGTGGGAGTGAGTGTGAATACGAGTGTGTGATTGTGTGTGAGTGTTTTTGTCTGTGAGTGGCTGTGAGTGTGTCTGTGAGTGCAGGTGAGAGTGCGTGACTATTTGTGAGTGTGTGTGTGATTGCATGTGAGCCTGTGTTTGTGTGTTGGTTTGTTTGTGTGTGTAGGTGTGCGTGTGTGTTTGACAGTGTTTGAGTGAGTGTTAGTGCGTGTGCGTCTGTAAGTGTTTGTGTGAGTAGGTGTGTGAGTGTGTGTGACCGGGTGATTGTGTGTGTGAATGCGTGTGAGTCTGTGTGTCTGTGTGTTTGTGGGTGTGTCTACATGTGTGTAGGTGTGTGACTGTTTATGGCACTGTGTCATTGTGCGTGAGTGCTCATGTGTCTGTGTGTGTGTGTGAGTTTGTGAGAGTGTAGGTGTGATTGGGAATGAGTGTGTGAGTGTGTATATGAGTGTGTCATTGTGTTTGTGTGTGTGTGTGAGTGTGTTTTGCTTAGGTGTGTGCGTGACATTTTGTGTGTCTATGTGTGAGTGTATTTTTGTCTGAGTGTGTGTGTCTGTGTGTAAGTGTGAGAGTGTGCTAGGGTGTTTGTGAGAGTGAAGGTGTGTGAGTGGGAGTGAGTGAGTGAATGTGTATATGAGTAGGTGACTGTGTGTGTGTGCATGTGTGTGCCTGACAGTCTGAATATGTGGGTGTTTCTGTGTGTAGGAGTGTGAGTGTGTGTGTGACATTGTATGAGTGTGTGTGTGACATTGTGTGAGTGTGTGTGTGAGTGCATGTGAATCTGTGTGCGTTGGTGTGTGAGCAGGTGTGCGAGAGCTTGTGGCAGTGTGTGAGTGTGTGTGTTTGTGACATTCTGTGAATGTGTGTTGGTGTCTCTGTGTGTGTAATGTGTGAGTGCAGCAGTGTGTGAGTGTGTGAGTGCGAATGAGTCTGTGAGTGTGTGCGGGTGTGAGTGTGTTTCTTTGTGAAATTTCAGTTGCGTGAGTTGGAGTGATTGTGTGAGTGTGTATATAAGTGTGCGATAGTGTGTGAGTGTGTGTGATTGTGTGTGAGTATGTGTGTGTGCCTATATGTGTTTGTGTCTATGTGTAGGTGCGTAATTGTGTGTGAGAATGTGGTTGTTTCTGTGTGTAGGTGTGTGAATGTGTGAGTGTGTTTGTGAGAGTGTAGTTGTGTGCGTGTTTGTGTGTGTGTGAGTGTGTATACGGGTGTGTGATTGTGTCTGAGTTTTTGTGATTGTGTGTGAGAATGTGAGTGAATGTGTCTGTGTGTATGTGTGTGAGTGTGTGAAACAGTGTCTCAGTCTTCGTGATTTTGTGTCGGTGTGTGAGAGTGTGTGTGAGCGTTTGAGTGTAGGTGTGTCTTTTTGAGTGCCTTTGTGGTTATTATATGTGTGTGTGTGAAAGTGTGTGTGTAAGTGTGAGTGGGAGTGAGAGTGGGACTGTGTGTACGAGTGTGTTATTGTGTGTGATTGTGTTTGTGGGTGAGTGTCTGAGCGTCTTTGTGTGCAGGTGTGTGTGTCTGACGGTTTTAGTGTGGGTGTGAGTGCATGTGACTCTGTGAGAGTGTGTGTGTAGTTGTGTGAGTGGGAGTGAGTGTGTGAATGTGTATACGATTGGGTGACTGTGTGTGAGTGTGTGTGATTGTGTGTGAGAATGTGTGTGAGTGAGTCTGTGTGTGTAGGTGTGTGATTGTGCCGAACCCTGTGTGATTGTGTGTGTTTGTGAGGGTGTGTGACAGTGTGTGTGAGTGTAGGAGTGTCTGAGTGCCTGTGTGATTTCTGTATGTGAGTGTGTGTGTTTGATGATGCGTTTGTTTGTGTGTGTGTAGGTGTGTTAGTGGGAGTGAGTGTGAATACGAGTGTGTGATTGTGTGTGAGTGTTTTTGTCTGTGAGTGGCTGTGAGTGTGTCTGTGAGTGCAGGTGAGAGTGCGTGACTATTTGTGAGTGTGTGTGTGATTGCATGTGAGCCTGTGTTTGTGTGTTGGTTTGTTTGTGTGTGTAGGTGTGCGTGTGTGTTTGACAGTGTTTGAGTGAGTGTTAGTGCGTGTGTGTCTGTAAGTGTTTGTGTGAGTAGGTGTGTGAGTGTGTGTGACCGGGTGATTGTGTGTGTGAATGCGTGTGAGTCTGTGTGTCTGTGTGTTTGTGGGTGTGTCTACATGTGTGTAGGTGTGTGACTGTTTATGGCACTGTGTCATTGTGCGTGAGTGCTCATGTGTCTGTGTGTGTGTGTGAGTTTGTGAGAGTGTAGGTGTGATTGGGAATGAGTGTGTGAGTGTGTATATGAGTGTGTCATTGTGTTTGTGTGTGTGTGTGAGTGTGTTTTGTTTAGGTGTGTGCGTGACATTTTGTGTGTCTATGTGTGAGTGTGTTTTTGTCTGAGTGTGTGTGTCTGTGTGTAAGTGTGAGAGTGTGCTAGGGTGTTTGTGAGAGTGAAGGTGTGTGAGTGGGAGTGAGTGAGTGAATGTGTATATGAGTAGGTGACTGTGTGTGTGTGCATGTGTGTGCCTGACAGTCTGAATATGTGGGTGTTTCTGTGTGTAGGTGTGTGAGTGTGTGTGTGACATTGTATGAGTGTGTGTGTGACATTGTGTGAGTGTGTGTGTGAGTGCATGTGAATCTGTGTGCGTTGGTGTGTGAGTAGGTGTGCGAGAGCTTGTTTCAGTGTGTGAGTGTGTGTGTTTGTGACATTCTGTGAATGTGTGTTGGTGTCTCTGTGTGTGTAATGTGTGAGTGCAGCAGTGTGTGAGTGTGTGAGTGCGAATGAGTCTGTGAGTGTGTGCGGGTGTGAGTGTGTTTCTTTGTGAAATTTCAGTTGCGTGAGTTGGAGAGATTGTGTGAGTGTGTATATAAGTGTGCGATAGTGTGTGAGTGTGTGTGATTGTGTGTGAGTATGTGTGTGTGCCTATATGTGTTTGTGTCTATGTGTAGGTGCGTAATTGTGTGTGTGCGATTGTGTGTGAGAATGTGGTTGTTTCTGTGTGTAGGTGTGTGAATGTGTGAGTGTGTTTGTGAGAGTGTAGTTGTGTGCGTGTTTGTGTGTGTGTGAGTGTGTATACGGGTGTGTGATTGTGTCTGAGTTTTTGTGATTGTGTGTGAGAATGTGAGTGAATGTGTCTGTGTGTATGTGTGTGAGTGTGTGAAACAGTGTCTCAGTCTTCGTGATTTTGTGTGGGTGTGTGAGAGTGTGTGTGAGCGTTTGAGTGTAGGTGTGTCTTTTTGAGTGCCTTTGTGGTTATTATATGTGTGTGTGTGAAAGTGTGTGTGTAAGTGTGAGTGGGAGTGAGAGTGGGACTGTGTGTACGAGTGTGTTATTGTGTGTGATTGTGTTTGTGGGTGAGTGTCTGAGCGTCTTTGTGTGCAGGTGTGTGTGTCTGACGGTTTTAGTGTGGGTGTGAGTGCATGTGACTCTGTGAGAGTGTGTGTGTAGTTGTGTGAGTGGGAGTGAGTGTGTGAATGTGTATACGATTGGGTGACTGTGTGTGAGTGTGTGTGATTGTGTGTGAGAATGTGTGTGTGTGAGTCTGTGTGTGTAGGTGTGTGATTGTGCCGAACCCTGTGTGATTGTGTGTGTTTGTGAGGGTGTGTGACAGTGTGTGTGAGTGTAGGAGTGTCTGAGTGCCTGTGTGATTTCTGTATGTGAGTGTGTGTGTGTTTGATGATGCGTTTGTTTGTGTGTGTGTAGGTGTGTTAGTGGGAGTGAGTGTGAATACGAGTGTGTGATTGTGTGTGAGTGTTTTTGTCTGTGAGTGGCTGTGAGTGTGTCTGTGAGTGCAGGTGAGAGTGCGTGACTATTTGTGAGTGTGTGTGTGATTGCATGTGAGCCTGTGTTTGTGTGTTGGTTTGTTTGTGTGTGTAGGTGTGCGTGTGTGTTTGACAGTGTTTGAGTGTGTGTTAGTGCATGTGTGTCTGTAAGTGTTTGTGTGAGTAGGTGTGTGAGTGTGTGTGACCGGGTGATTGTGTGTGTGAATGCGTGTGAGTCTGTGTGTCTGTGTGTTTGTGGGTGTGTCTACATGTGTGTAGGTGTGTGACTGTTTATGGCACTGTGTCATTGTGCGTGAGTGCTCATGTGTCTGTGTGTGTGTGTGAGTTTGTGAGAGTGTAGGTGTGATTGGGAATGAGTGTGTGAGTGTGTATATGAGTGTGTCATTGTGTTTGTGTGTGTGTGTGAGTGTGTTTTGTTTAGGTGTGTGCGTGACATTTTGTGTGTCTATGTGTGAGTGTATTTTTGTCTGAGTGTGTGTGTCTGTGTGTAAGTGTGAGAGTGTGCTAGGGTGTTTGTGAGAGTGAAGGTGTGTGAGTGGGAGTGAGTGAGTGAATGTGTATATGAGTGGGTGACTGTGTGTGTGTGCATGTGTGTGCCTGACAGTCTGAATATGTGTGTGTTTCTGTGTGTAGGTGTGTGAGTGTGTGTGTGACATTGTGTGAGTGTGTGTGTGACATTGTGTGAGTGTGTGTGAGTGCATGTGAATCTGTGTGTGTTGGTGTGTGAGTAGGTGTGCGAGAGCTTGTGGCAGTGTGTGAGTGTGTGTGTTTGTGACATTCTGTGAATGTGTGTTGGTGTCTCTGTGTGTGTAGATGTGTGAGTGCAGCAGTGTGTGAGTGTGTGAGTGCGAATGAGTCTGTGAGTGTGTGCGGGTGTGAGTGTGTTTCTTTGTGAAATTTCAGTTGCGTGAGTTGGAGTGATTGTGTGAGTGTGTATATAAGTGTGCGATAGTGTGTGTGATTGTGTGTGAGTATGTGTGTGTGCCTATATGTGTTTGTGTCTATGTGTAGGTGCGTAATTGTGTGTGTGCGACTGTGTGTGAGAATGTGGTTGTTTCTGTGTGTAGGTGTGTGAATGTGTGAGTGTGTTTGTGAGAGTGTAGTTGTGTGAGTGTTTGTGTGTGTGTGAGTGTGTATACGGGTGTGTGATTGTGTCTGAGTTTTTGTGATTGTGTGTGAGAATGTGAGTGAATGTGTCTGTGTGTATGTGTGTGAGTGTGTGAAACAGTGTCTCAGTCTTCGTGATTTTGTGTGGGTGTGTGAGAGTGTGTGTGAGCGTTTGAGTGTAGGTGTGTCTTTTTGAGTGCCTTTGTGGTTATTATATGTGTGTGTGTGAAAGTGTGTGTGTAAGTGTGAGTGGGAGTGAGAGTGGGACTGTGTGTACGAGTGTGTTATTGTGTGTGATTGTGTTTGTGGGTGAGTGTCTGAGCGTCTTTGTGTGCAGGTGTGTGTGTCTGACGGTTTTAGTGTGGGTGTGAGTGCATGTGACTCTGAGTGTGTAGTTGTGTGAGTGGGAGTGAGTGTGTGAATGTGTATACGATTGGGTGACTGTGTGTGAGTGTGTGTGATTGTGTGTGAGAATGTGTGTGTGTGAGTCTGTGTGTGTAGGTGTGTGATTGTGCCGAACCCTGTGTGATTGTGTGTGTTTGTGAGGGTGTGTGACAGTGTGTGTGAGTGTAGGAGTGTCTGAGTGCCTGTGTGATTTCTGTATGTGAGTGTGTGTGTGTTTGATGATGCGTTTGTTTGTGTGTGTGTAGGTGTGTTAGTGGGAGTGAGTGTGAATACGAGTGTGTGATTGTGTGTGAGTGTTTTTGTCTGTGAGTGGCTGTGAGTGTGTCTGTGAGTGCAGGTGAGAGTGCGTGACTATTTGTGAGTGTGTGTGTGATTGCATGTGAGCCTGTGTTTGTGTGTTGGTTTGTTTGTGTGTGTAGGTGTGCGTGTGTGTTTGACAGTGTTTGAGTGAGTGTTAGTGCGTGTGTGTCTGTAAGTGTTTGTGTGAGTAGGTGTGTGAGTGTGTGTGACCAGGTGATTGTGTGTGTGAATGCGTGTGAGTCTGTGTGTCTGTGTGTTTGTGGGTGTGTCTACATGTGTGTAGGTGTGTGACTGTTTATGGCACTGTGTCATTGTGCGTGAGTGCTCATGTGTCTGTGTGTGTGTGTGAGTTTGTGAGAGTGTAGGTGTGATTGGGAATGAGTGTGTGAGTGTGTATATGAGTGTGTCACTGTGTTTGTGTGTGTGTGTGAGTGTGTTTTGTTTAGGTGTGTGCGTGACATTTTGTGTGTCTATGTGTGAGTGTGTTTTTGTCTGAGTGTGTGTGTCTGTGTGTAAGTGTGAGAGTGTGCTAGGGTGTTTGTGAGAGTGAAGGTGTGTGAGTGGGAGTGAGTGAGTGAATGTGTATATGAGTAGGTGACTGTGTGTGTGTGCATGTGTGTGCCTGACAGTCTGAATATGTGGGTGTTTCTGTGTGTAGGTGTGTGAGTGTGTGTGTGACATTGTATGAGTGTGTGTGTGACATTGTGTGAGTGTGTGTGAGTGCATGTGAATCTGTGTGCGTTGGTGTGTGAGTAGGTGTGCGAGAGCTTGTGGCAGTGTGTGAGTGTGTGTGTTTGTGACATTCTGTGAATGTGTGTTGGTGTCTCTGTGTGTGTAATGTGTGAGTGCAGCAGTGTGTGAGTGTGTGAGTGCGAATGAGTCTGTGAGTGTGTGCGGGTGTGAGTGTGTTTCTTTGTGAAATTTCAGTTGCGTGAGTTGGAGTGATTGTGTGAGTGTGTATATAAGTGTGCGATAGTGTGTGAGTGTGTGTGATTGTGTGTGAGTATGTGTGTGTTCCTATATGTGTTTGTGTCTATGTGTAGGTGCGTAATTGTGTGTGTGCGATTGTGTGTGAGAATGTGGTTGTTTCTGTGTGTAGGTGTGTGAATGTGTGAGTGTGTTTGTGAGAGTGTAGTTGTGTGCGTGTTTGTGTGTGTGTGAGTGTGTATACGGGTGTGTGATTGTGTCTGAGTTTTTGTGATTGTGTGTGAGAATGTGAGTGAATGTGTCTGTGTGTATGTGTGTGAGTGTGTGAAACAGTGTCTCAGTCTTCGTGATTTTGTGTGGGTGTGTGAGAGTGTGTGTGAGCGTTTGAGTGTAGGTGTGTCTTTTTGAGTGCCTTTGTGGTTATTATATGTGTGTGTGTGAAAGTGTGTGTGTAAGTGTGAGTGGGAGTGAGAGTGGGACTGTGTGTACGAGTGTGTTATTGTGTGTGATTGTGTTTGTGGGTGAGTGTCTGAGCGTCTTTGTGTGCAGGTGTGTGTGTCTGACGGTTTTAGTGTGGGTGTGAGTGCATGTGACTCTGTGAGAGTGTGTGTGTAGTTGTGTGAGTGGGAGTGAGTGTGTGAATGTGTATACGATTGGGTGACTGTGTGTGAGTGTGTGTGGTTGTGTGTGAGAATGTGTGTGTGTGACTCTGTGTGTGTAGGTGTGTGATTGTGCCGAACCCTGTGTGATTGTGTGTGTTTGTGAGGGTGTGTGACAGTGTGTGTGAGTGTAGGAGTGTCTGAGTGCCTGTGTGATTTCTGTATGTGAGTGTGTGTGTGTTTGATGATGCGTTTGTTTGTGTGTGGGTAGGTGTGTTAGTGGGAGTGAGTGTGAATACGAGTGTGTGATTGTGTGTGAGTGTTTTTGTCTGTGAGTGGCTGTGAGTGTGTCTGTGAGTGCAGGTGAGAGTGCGTGACTATTTGTGAGTGTGTGTGTGATTGCATGTGAGCCTGTGTTTGTGTGTTGGTTTGTTTGTGTGTGTAGGTGTGCGTGTGTGTTTGACAGTGTTTGAGTGAGTGTTAGTGCGTGTGCGTCTGTAAGTGTTTGTGTGAGTAGGTGTGTGAGTGTGTGTGACCGGGTGATTGTGTGTGTGAATGCGTGTGAGTCTGTGTGTCTGTGTGTTTGTGGGTGTGTCTACATGTGTGTAGGTGTGTGACTGTTTATGGCACTGTGTCATTGTGCGTGAGTGCTCATGTGTCTGTGTGTGTGTGTGAGTTTGTGAGAGTGTAGGTGTGATTGGGAATGAGTGTGTGAGTGTGTATATGAGTGTGTCATTGTGTTTGTGTGTGTGTGTGAGTGTGTTTTGCTTAGGTGTGTGCGTGACATTTTGTGTGTCTATGTGTGAGTGTATTTTTGTCTGAGTGTGTGTGTCTGTGTGTAAGTGTGAGAGTGTGCTAGGGTGTTTGTGAGAGTGAAGGTGTGTGAGTGGGAGTGAGTGAGTGAATGTGTATATGAGTAGGTGACTGTGTGTGTGTGCATGTGTGTGCCTGACAGTCTGAATATGTGGGTGTTTCTGTGTGTAGGAGTGTGAGTGTGTGTGTGACATTGTATGAGTGTGTGTGTGACATTGTGTGAGTGTGTGTGTGAGTGCATGTGAATCTGTGTGCGTTGGTGTGTGAGCAGGTGTGCGAGAGCTTGTGGCAGTGTGTGAGTGTGTGTGTTTGTGACATTCTGTGAATGTGTGTTGGTGTCTCTGTGTGTGTAATGTGTGAGTGCAGCAGTGTGTGAGTGTGTGAGTGCGAATGAGTCTGTGAGTGTGTGCGGGTGTGAGTGTGTTTCTTTGTGAAATTTCAGTTGCGTGAGTTGGAGTGATTGTGTGAGTGTGTATATAAGTGTGCGATAGTGTGTGAGTGTGTGTGATTGTGTGTGAGTATGTGTGTGTGCCTATATGTGTTTGTGTCTATGTGTAGGTGCGTAATTGTGTGTGAGAATGTGGTTGTTTCTGTGTGTAGGTGTGTGAATGTGTGAGTGTGTTTGTGAGAGTGTAGTTGTGTGCGTGTTTGTGTGTGTGTGAGTGTGTATACGGGTGTGTGATTGTGTCTGAGTTTTTGTGATTGTGTGTGAGAATGTGAGTGAATGTGTCTGTGTGTATGTGTGTGAGTGTGTGAAACAGTGTCTCAGTCTTCGTGATTTTGTGTCGGTGTGTGAGAGTGTGTGTGAGCGTTTGAGTGTAGGTGTGTCTTTTTGAGTGCCTTTGTGGTTATTATATGTGTGTGTGTGAAAGTGTGTGTGTAAGTGTGAGTGGGAGTGAGAGTGGGACTGTGTGTACGAGTGTGTTATTGTGTGTGATTGTGTTTGTGGGTGAGTGTCTGAGCGTCTTTGTGTGCAGGTGTGTGTGTCTGACGGTTTTAGTGTGGGTGTGAGTGCATGTGACTCTGTGAGAGTGTGTGTGTAGTTGTGTGAGTGGGAGTGAGTGTGTGAATGTGTATACGATTGGGTGACTGTGTGTGAGTGTGTGTGATTGTGTGTGAGAATGTGTGTGAGTGAGTCTGTGTGTGTAGGTGTGTGATTGTGCCGAACCCTGTGTGATTGTGTGTGTTTGTGAGGGTGTGTGACAGTGTGTGTGAGTGTAGGAGTGTCTGAGTGCCTGTGTGATTTCTGTATGTGAGTGTGTGTGTTTGATGATGCGTTTGTTTGTGTGTGTGTAGGTGTGTTAGTGGGAGTGAGTGTGAATACGAGTGTGTGATTGTGTGTGAGTGTTTTTGTCTGTGAGTGGCTGTGAGTGTGTCTGTGAGTGCAGGTGAGAGTGCGTGACTATTTGTGAGTGTGTGTGTGATTGCATGTGAGCCTGTGTTTGTGTGTTGGTTTGTTTGTGTGTGTAGGTGTGCGTGTGTGTTTGACAGTGTTTGAGTGAGTGTTAGTGCGTGTGTGTCTGTAAGTGTTTGTGTGAGTAGGTGTGTGAGTGTGTGTGACCGGGTGATTGTGTGTGTGAATGCGTGTGAGTCTGTGTGTCTGTGTGTTTGTGGGTGTGTCTACATGTGTGTAGGTGTGTGACTGTTTATGGCACTGTGTCATTGTGCGTGAGTGCTCATGTGTCTGTGTGTGTGTGTGAGTTTGTGAGAGTGTAGGTGTGATTGGGAATGAGTGTGTGAGTGTGTATATGAGTGTGTCATTGTGTTTGTGTGTGTGTGTGAGTGTGTTTTGTTTAGGTGTGTGCGTGACATTTTGTGTGTCTATGTGTGAGTGTGTTTTTGTCTGAGTGTGTGTGTCTGTGTGTAAGTGTGAGAGTGTGCTAGGGTGTTTGTGAGAGTGAAGGTGTGTGAGTGGGAGTGAGTGAGTGAATGTGTATATGAGTAGGTGACTGTGTGTGTGTGCATGTGTGTGCCTGACAGTCTGAATATGTGGGTGTTTCTGTGTGTAGGTGTGTGAGTGTGTGTGTGACATTGTATGAGTGTGTGTGTGACATTGTGTGAGTGTGTGTGTGAGTGCATGTGAATCTGTGTGCGTTGGTGTGTGAGTAGGTGTGCGAGAGCTTGTTTCAGTGTGTGAGTGTGTGTGTTTGTGACATTCTGTGAATGTGTGTTGGTGTCTCTGTGTGTGTAATGTGTGAGTGCAGCAGTGTGTGAGTGTGTGAGTGCGAATGAGTCTGTGAGTGTGTGCGGGTGTGAGTGTGTTTCTTTGTGAAATTTCAGTTGCGTGAGTTGGAGAGATTGTGTGAGTGTGTATATAAGTGTGCGATAGTGTGTGAGTGTGTGTGATTGTGTGTGAGTATGTGTGTGTGCCTATATGTGTTTGTGTCTATGTGTAGGTGCGTAATTGTGTGTGTGCGATTGTGTGTGAGAATGTGGTTGTTTCTGTGTGTAGGTGTGTGAATGTGTGAGTGTGTTTGTGAGAGTGTAGTTGTGTGCGTGTTTGTGTGTGTGTGAGTGTGTATACGGGTGTGTGATTGTGTCTGAGTTTTTGTGATTGTGTGTGAGAATGTGAGTGAATGTGTCTGTGTGTATGTGTGTGAGTGTGTGAAACAGTGTCTCAGTCTTCGTGATTTTGTGTGGGTGTGTGAGAGTGTGTGTGAGCGTTTGAGTGTAGGTGTGTCTTTTTGAGTGCCTTTGTGGTTATTATATGTGTGTGTGTGAAAGTGTGTGTGTAAGTGTGAGTGGGAGTGAGAGTGGGACTGTGTGTACGAGTGTGTTATTGTGTGTGATTGTGTTTGTGGGTGAGTGTCTGAGCGTCTTTGTGTGCAGGTGTGTGTGTCTGACGGTTTTAGTGTGGGTGTGAGTGCATGTGACTCTGTGAGAGTGTGTGTGTAGTTGTGTGAGTGGGAGTGAGTGTGTGAATGTGTATACGATTGGGTGACTGTGTGTGAGTGTGTGTGATTGTGTGTGAGAATGTGTGTGTGTGAGTCTGTGTGTGTAGGTGTGTGATTGTGCCGAACCCTGTGTGATTGTGTGTGTTTGTGAGGGTGTGTGACAGTGTGTGTGAGTGTAGGAGTGTCTGAGTGCCTGTGTGATTTCTGTATGTGAGTGTGTGTGTGTTTGATGATGCGTTTGTTTGTGTGTGTGTAGGTGTGTTAGTGGGAGTGAGTGTGAATACGAGTGTGTGATTGTGTGTGAGTGTTTTTGTCTGTGAGTGGCTGTGAGTGTGTCTGTGAGTGCAGGTGAGAGTGCGTGACTATTTGTGAGTGTGTGTGTGATTGCATGTGAGCCTGTGTTTGTGTGTTGGTTTGTTTGTGTGTGTAGGTGTGCGTGTGTGTTTGACAGTGTTTGAGTGAGTGTTAGTGCATGTGTGTCTGTAAGTGTTTGTGTGAGTAGGTGTGTGAGTGTGTGTGACCGGGTGATTGTGTGTGTGAATGCGTGTGAGTCTGTGTGTCTGTGTGTTTGTGGGTGTGTCTACATGTGTGTAGGTGTGTGACTGTTTATGGCACTGTGTCATTGTGCGTGAGTGCTCATGTGTCTGTGTGTGTGTGTGAGTTTGTGAGAGTGTAGGTGTGATTGGGAATGAGTGTGTGAGTGTGTATATGAGTGTGTCATTGTGTTTGTGTGTGTGTGTGAGTGTGTTTTGTTTAGGTGTGTGCGTGACATTTTGTGTGTCTATGTGTGAGTGTGTTTTTGTCTGAGTGTGTGTGTCTGTGTGTAAGTGTGAGAGTGTGCTAGGGTGTTTGTGAGAGTGAAGGTGTGTGAGTGGGAGTGAGTGAGTGAATGTGTATATGAGTGGGTGACTGTGTGTGTGTGCATGTGTGTGCCTGACAGTCTGAATATGTGGGTGTTTCTGTGTGTAGGTGTGTGAGTGTGTGTGTGACATTGTATGAGTGTGTGTGTGACATTGTGTGAGTGTGTGTGTGAGTGCATGTGAATCTGTGTGCGTTGGTGTGTGAGTAGGTGTGCGAGAGCTTGTGGCAGTGTGTGAGTGTGTGTGTTTGTGACATTCTGTGAATGTGTGTTGGTGTCTCTGTGTGTGTAATGTGTGAGTGCAGCAGTGTGTGAGTGTGTGAGTGCGAATGAGTCTGTGAGTGTGTGCGGGTGTGAGTGTGTTTCTTTGTGAAATTTCAGTTGCGTGAGTTGGAGTGATTGTGTGAGTGTGTATATAAGTGTGCGATAGTGTGTGAGTGTGTGTGATTGTGTGTGAGTATGTGTGTGTGCCTATATGTGTTTGTGTCTATGTGTAGGTGCGTAATTGTGTGTGTGCGATTGTGTGTGAGAATGTGGTTGTTTCTGTGTGTAGGTGTGTGAATGTGTGAGTGTGTTTGTGAGAGTGTAGTTGTGTGCGTGTTTGTGTGTGTGTGAGTGTGTATACGGGTGTGTGATTGTGTCTGAGTTTTTGTGATTGTGTGTGAGAATGTGAGTGAATGTGTCTGTGTGTATGTGTGTGAGTGTGTGAAACAGTGTCTCAGTCTTCGTGATTTTGTGTGGGTGTGTGAGAGTGTGTGTGAGCGTTTGAGTGTAGGTGTGTCTTTTTGAGTGCCTTTGTGGTTATTATATGTGTGTGTGTGAAAGTGTGTGTGTAAGTGTGAGTGGGAGTGAGAGTGGGACTGTGTGTACGAGTGTGTTATTGTGTGTGATTGTGTTTGTGGGTGAGTGTCTGAGCGTCTTTGTGTGCAGGTGTGTGTGTCTGACGGTTTTAGTGTGGGTGTGAGTGCATGTGACTCTGTGAGAGTGTGTGTGTAGTTGTGTGAGTGGGAGTGAGTGTGTGAATGTGTATACGATTGGGTGACTGTGTGTGAGTGTGTGTGATTGTGTGTGAGAATGTGTGTGTGTGAGTCTGTGTGTGTAGGTGTGTGATTGTGCCGAACCCTGTGTGATTGTGTGTGTTTGTGAGGGTGTGTGACAGTGTGTGTGAGTGTAGGAGTGTCTGAGTGCCTGTGTGATTTCTGTATGTGAGTGTGTGTGTGTTTGATGATGCGTTTGTTTGTGTGTGTGTAGGTGTGTTAGTGGGAGTGAGTGTGAATACGAGTGTGTGATTGTGTGTGAGTGTTTTTGTCTGTGAGTGGCTGTGAGTGTGTCTGTGAGTGCAGGTGAGAGTGCGTGACTATTTGTGAGTGTGTGTGTGATTGCATGTGAGCCTGTGTTTGTGTGTTGGTTTGTTTGTGTGTGTAGGTGTGCGTGTGTGTTTGACAGTGTTTGAGTGAGTGTTAGTGCATGTGTGTCTGTAAGTGTTTGTGTGAGTAGGTGTGTGAGTGTGTGTGACCGGGTGATTGTGTGTGTGAATGCGTGTGAGTCTGTGTGTCTGTGTGTTTGTGGGTGTGTCTACATGTGTGTAGGTGTGTGACTGTTTATGGCACTGTGTCATTGTGCGTGAGTGCTCATGTGTCTGTGTGTGTGTGTGAGTTTGTGAGAGTGTAGGTGTGATTGGGAATGAGTGTGTGAGTGTGTATATGAGTGTGTCATTGTGTTTGTGTGTGTGTGTGAGTGTGTTTTGTTTAGGTGTGTGCGTGACATTTTGTGTGTCTATGTGTGAGTGTATTTTTGTGAGTGTGTGTGTCTGTGTGTAAGTGTGAGAGTGTGCTAGGGTGTTTGTGAGAGTGAAGGTGTGTGAGTGGGAGTGAGTGAGTGAATGTGTATATGAGTGGGTGACTGTGTGTGTGTGCATGTGTGTGCCTGACAGTCTGAATATGTGGGTGTTTCTGTGTGTAGGTGTGTGAGTGTGTGTGTGACATTGTGTGAGTGTGTGTGTGACATTGTGTGAGTGTGTGTGAGTGCATGTGAATCTGTGTGTGTTGGTGTGTGAGTAGGTGTGCGAGAGCTTGTGGAAGTGTGTGAGTGTGTGTGTTTGTGACATTCTGTGAATGTGTGTTGGTGTCTCTGTGTGTGTAGATTTGTGAGTGCAGCAGTGTGTGAGTGTGTGAGTGCGAATGAGTCTGTGAGTGTGTGCGGGTGTGAGTGTGTTTCTTTGTGAAATTTCAGTTGCGTGAGTTGGAGTGATTGTGTGAGTGTGTATATAAGTGTGCGATAGTGTGTGAGTGTGTGTGATTGTGTGTGTGCCTATATGTGTTTGTGTCTATGTGTAGGTGCGTAATTGTGTGTGTGCGATTGTGTGTGAGAATGTGGTTGTTTCTGTGTGTAGGTGTGTGAATGTGTGAGTGTGTTTGTGAGAGTGTAGTTGTGTGCGTGTTTGTGTGTGTGTGAGTGTGTATACGGGTGTGTGATTGTGTCTGAGTTTTTGTGATTGTGTGTGAGAATGTGAGTGAATGTGTCTGTGTGTATGTGTGTGAGTGTGTGAAACAGTGTCTCAGTCTTCGTGATTTTGTGTGGGTGTGTGAGAGTGTGTGTGAGCGTTTGAGTGTAGGTGTGTCTTTTTGAGTGCCTTTGTGGTTATTATATGTGTGTGTGTGAAAGTGTGTGTGTAAGTGTGAGTGGGAGTGAGAGTGGGACTGTGTGTACGAGTGTGTTATTGTGTGTGATTGTGTTTGTGGGTGAGTGTCTGAGCGTCTTTGTGTGCAGGTGTGTGTGTCTGACGGTTTTAGTGTGGGTGTGAGTGCATGTGACTCTGTGAGAGTGTGTGTGTAGTTGTGTGAGTGGGAGTGAGTGTGTGAATGTGTATACGATTGGGTGACTGTGTGTGAGTGTGTGTGATTGTGTGTGAGAATGTGTGTGTGTGAGTCTGTGTGTGTAGGTGTGTGATTGTGCCGAACCCTGTGTGATTGTGTGTGTTTGTGAGGGTGTGTGACAGTGTGTGTGAGTGTAGGAGTGTCTGAGTGCCTGTGTGATTTCTGTATGTGAGTGTGTGTGTGTTTGATGATGCGTTTGTTTGTGTGTGTGTAGGTGTGTTAGTGGGAGTGAGTGTGAATACGAGTGTGTGATTGTGTGTGAGTGTTTTTGTCTGTGAGTGGCTGTGAGTGTGTCTGTGAGTGCAGGTGAGAGTGCGTGACTATTTGTGAGTGTGTGTGTGATTGCATGTGAGCCTGTGTTTGTGTGTTGGTTTGTTTGTGTGTGTAGGTGTGCGTGTGTGTTTGACAGTGTTTGAGTGTGTGTTAGTGCATGTGTGTCTGTAAGTGTTTGTGTGAGTAGGTGTGTGAGTGTGTGTGACCGGGTGATTGTGTGTGTGAATGCGTGTGAGTCTGTGTGTCTGTGTGTTTGTGGGTGTGTCTACATGTGTGTAGGTGTGTGACTGTTTATGGCACTGTGTCATTGTGCGTGAGTGCTCATGTGTCTGTGTGTGTGTGTGAGTTTGTGAGAGTGTAGGTGTGATTGGGAATGAGTGTGTGAGTGTGTATATGAGTGTGTCATTGTGTTTGTGTGTGTGTGTGAGTGTGTTTTGTTTAGGTGTGTGCGTGACATTTTGTGTGTCTATGTGTGAGTGTATTTTTGTCTGAGTGTGTGTGTCTGTGTGTAAGTGTGAGAGTGTGCTAGGGTGTTTGTGAGAGTGAAGGTGTGTGAGTGGGAGTGAGTGAGTGAATGTGTATATGAGTGGGTGACTGTGTGTGTGTGCATGTGTGTGCCTGACAGTCTGAATATGTGTGTGTTTCTGTGTGTAGGTGTGTGAGTGTGTGTGTGACATTGTGTGAGTGTGTGTGTGACATTGTGTGAGTGTGTGTGAGTGCATGTGAATCTGTGTGTGTTGGTGTGTGAGTAGGTGTGCGAGAGCTTGTGGCAGTGTGTGAGTGTGTGTGTTTGTGACATTCTGTGAATGTGTGTTGGTGTCTCTGTGTGTGTAGATGTGTGAGTGCAGCAGTGTGTGAGTGTGTGAGTGCGAATGAGTCTGTGAGTGTGTGCGGGTGTGAGTGTGTTTCTTTGTGAAATTTCAGTTGCGTGAGTTGGAGTGATTGTGTGAGTGTGTATATAAGTGTGCGATAGTGTGTGTGATTGTGTGTGAGTATGTGTGTGTGCCTATATGTGTTTGTGTCTATGTGTAGGTGCGTAATTGTGTGTGTGCTATTGTGTGTGAGAATGTGGTTGTTTCTGTGTGTAGGTGTGTGAATGTGTGAGTGTGTTTGTGAGAGTGTAGTTGTGTGCGTGTTTGTGTGTGTGTGAGTGTGTATACGGGTGTGTGATTGTGTCTGAGTTTTTGTGATTGTGTGTGAGAATGTGAGTGAATGTGTCTGTGTGTATGTGTGTGAGTGTGTGAAACAGTGTCTCAGTCTTCGTGATTTTGTGTGGGTGTGTGAGAGTGTGTGTGAGCGTTTGAGTGTAGGTGTGTCTTTTTGAGTGCCTTTGTGGTTATTATATGTGTGTGTGTGAAAGTGTGTGTGTAAGTGTGAGTGGGAGTGAGAGTGGGACTGTGTGTACGAGTGTGTTATTGTGTGTGATTGTGTTTGTGGGTGAGTGTCTGAGCGTCTTTGTGTGCAGGTGTGTGTGTCTGACGGTTTTAGTGTGGGTGTGAGTGCATGTGACTCTGTGAGAGTGTGTGTGTAGTTGTGTGAGTGGGAGTGAGTGTGTGAATGTGTATACGATTGGGTGACTGTGTGTGAGTGTGTGTGATTGTGTGTGAGAATGTGTGTGTGTGAGTCTGTGTGTGTAGGTGTGTGATTGTGCCGAACCCTGTGTGATTGTGTGTGTTTGTGAGGGTGTGTGACAGTGTGTGTGAGTGTAGGAGTGTCTGAGTGCCTGTGTGATTTCTGTATGTGAGTGTGTGTGTGTTTGATGATGCGTTTGTTTGTGTGTGTGTAGGTGTGTTAGTGGGAGTGAGTGTGAATACGAGTGTGTGATTGTGTGTGAGTGTTTTTGTCTGTGAGTGGCTGTGAGTGTGTCTGTGAGTGCAGGTGAGAGTGCGTGACTATTTGTGAGTGTGTGTGTGATTGCATGTGAGCCTGTGTTTGTGCGTTGGTTTGTTTGTGTGTGAAGGTGTGCGTGTGTGTTTGACAGTGTTTGAGTGAGTGTTAGTGCATGTGTGTCTGTAAGTGTTTGTGTGAGTAGGTGTGTGAGTGTGTGTGACCGGGTGATTGTGTGTGTGAATGCGTGTGAGTCTGTGTGTCTGTGTGTTTGTGGGTGTGTCTACATGTGTGTAGGTGTGTGACTGTTTATGGCACTGTGTCATTGTGCGTGAGTGCTCATGTGTCTGTGTGTGTGTGTGAGTTTGTGAGAGTGTAGGTGTGATTGGGAATGAGTGTGTGAGTGTGTATATGAGTGTGTCATTGTGTTTGTGTGTGTGTGTGAGTGTGTTTTGCTTAGGTGTGTGCGTGACATTTTGTGTGTCTATGTGTGAGTGTATTTTTGTCTGAGTGTGTGTGTCTGTGTGTAAGTGTGAGAGTGTGCTAGGGTGTTTGTGAGAGTGAAGGTGTGTGAGTGGGAGTGAGTGAGTGAATGTGTATATGAGTAGGTGACTGTGTGTGTGTGCATGTGTGTGCCTGACAGTCTGAATATGTGGGTGTTTCTGTGTGTAGGTGTGTGAGTGTGTGTGTGACATTGTATGAGTGTGTGTGTGACATTGTGTGAGTGTGTGTGTGAGTGCATGTTAATCTGTGTGCGTCGGTGAGTGAGTAGGTGTGCGAGAGCTTGTGGCAGTGTGTGAGTGTGTGTGTTTGTGACATTCTGTGAATGTGTGTTGGTGTCTCTGTGTGTGTAATGTGTGAGTGCAGCAGTGTGTGAGTGTGTGAGTGCGAATGAGTCTGTGAGTGTGTGCGGGTGTGAGTGTGTTTCTTTGTGAAATTTCAGTTGCGTGAGTTGGAGTGATTGTGTGAGTGTGTATATAAGTGTGCGATAGTGTGTGAGTGTGTGTGATTGTGTGTGAGTATGTGTGTGTGCCTATATGTGTTTGTGTCTATGTGTAGGTGCGTAATTGTGTGTGTGCTATTGTGTGTGAGAATGTGGTTGTTTCTGTGTGTAGGTGTGTGAATGTGTGAGTGTGTTTGTGAGAGTGTAGTTGTGTGCGTGTTTGTGTGTGTGTGAGTGTGTATACGGGTGTGTGATTGTGTCTGAGTTTTTGTGATTGTGTGTGAGAATGTGAGTGAATGTGTCTGTGTGTATGTGTGTGAGTGTGTGAAACAGTGTCTCAGTCTTCGTGATTTTGTGTGGGTGTGTGAGAGTGTGTGTGAGCGTTTGAGTGTAGGTGTGTCTTTTTGAGTGCCTTTGTGGTTATTATATGTGTGTGTGTGTGAAAGTGTGTGTGTAAGTGGGAGTGGGAGTGAGAGTGGGACTGTGTGTACGAGTGTGTTATTGAGTGTGATTGTGTTTGTGGGTGAGTGTCTGAGCGTCTTTGTGTGCAGGTGTGTGTGTCTGACGGTTTTAGTGTGGGTGTGAGTGCATGTGACTCTGTGAGAGTGTGTGTGTAGTTGTGTGAGTGGGAGTGAGTGTGTGAATGTGTATACGATTGGGTGACTGTGTGTGAGTGTGTGTGATTGTGTGTGAGAATGTGTGTGTGTGAGTCTGTGTGTGTAGGTGTGTGATTGTGCCGAACCCTGTGTGATTGTGTGTGTTTGTGAGGGTGTGTGACAGTGTGTGTGAGTGTAGGAGTGTCTGAGTGCCTGTGTGATTTCTGTATGTGAGTGTGTGTGTGTTTGATGATGCGTTTGTTTGTGTGTGTGTAGGTGTGTTAGTGGGAGTGAGTGTGAATACGAGTGTGTGATTGTGTGTGAGTGTTTTTGTCTGTGAGTGGCTGTGAGTGTGTCTGTGAGTGCAGGTGAGAGTGCGTGACTATTTGTGAGTGTGTGTGTGATTGCATGTGAGCCTGTGTTTGTGTGTTGGTTTGTTTGTGTGTGTAGGTGTGCGTGTGTGTTTGACAGTGTTTGAGTGTGTGTTAGTGCATGTGTGTCTGTAAGTGTTTGTGTGAGTAGGTGTGTGAGTGTGTGTGACCGGGTGATTGTGTGTGTGAATGCGTGTGAGTCTGTGTGTCTGTGTGTTTGTGGGTGTGTCTACATGTGTGTAGGTGTGTGACTGTTTATGGCACTGTGTCATTGTGCGTGAGTGCTCATGTGTCTGTGTGTGTGTGTGAGTTTGTGAGAGTGTAGGTGTGATTGGGAATGAGTGTGTGAGTGTGTATATGAGTGTGTCATTGTGTTTGTGTGTGTGTGTGAGTGTGTTTTGTTTAGGTGTGTGCGTGACATTTTGTGTGTCTATGTGTGAGTGTATTTTTGTCTGAGTGTGTGTGTCTGTGTGTAAGTGTGAGAGTGTGCTAGGGTGTTTGTGAGAGTGAAGGTGTGTGAGTGGGAGTGAGTGAGTGAATGTGTATATGAGTGGGTGACTGTGTGTGTGTGCATGTGTGTGCCTGACAGTCTGAATATGTGTGTGTTTCTGTGTGTAGGTGTGTGAGTGTGTGTGTGACATTGTGTGAGTGTGTGTGTGACATTGTGTGAGTGTGTGTGAGTGCATGTGAATCTGTGTGTGTTGGTGTGTGAGTAGGTGTGCGAGAGCTTGTGGCAGTGTGTGAGTGTGTGTGTTTGTGACATTCTGTGAATGTGTGTTGGTGTCTCTGTGTGTGTAGATGTGTGAGTGCAGCAGTGTGTGAGTGTGTGAGTGCGAATGAGTCTGTGAGTGTGTGCGGGTGTGAGTGTGTTTCTTTGTGAAATTTCAGTTGCGTGAGTTGGAGTGATTGTGTGAGTGTGTATATAAGTGTGCGATAGTGTGTGTGATTGTGTGTGAGTATGTGTGTGTGCCTATATGTGTTTGTGTCTATGTGTAGGTGCGTAATTGTGTGTGTGCTATTGTGTGTGAGAATGTGGTTGTTTCTGTGTGTAGGTGTGTGAATGTGTGAGTGTGTTTGTGAGAGTGTAGTTGTGTGCGTGTTTGTGTGTGTGTGAGTGTGTATACGGGTGTGTGATTGTGTCTGAGTTTTTGTGATTGTGTGTGAGAATGTGAGTGAATGTGTCTGTGTGTATGTGTGTGAGTGTGTGAAACAGTGTCTCAGTCTTCGTGATTTTGTGTGGGTGTGTGAGAGTGTGTGTGAGCGTTTGAGTGTAGGTGTGTCTTTTTGAGTGCCTTTGTGGTTATTATATGTGTGTGTGTGAAAGTGTGTGTGTAAGTGTGAGTGGGAGTGAGAGTGGGACTGTGTGTACGAGTGTGTTATTGTGTGTGATTGTGTTTGTGGGTGAGTGTCTGAGCGTCTTTGTGTGCAGGTGTGTGTGTCTGACGGTTTTAGTGTGGGTGTGAGTGCATGTGACTCTGTGAGAGTGTGTGTGTAGTTGTGTGAGTGGGAGTGAGTGTGTGAATGTGTATACGATTGGGTGACTGTGTGTGAGTGTGTGTGATTGTGTGTGAGAATGTGTGTGTGTGAGTCTGTGTGTGTAGGTGTGTGATTGTGCCGAACCCTGTGTGATTGTGTGTGTTTGTGAGGGTGTGTGACAGTGTGTGTGAGTGTAGGAGTGTCTGAGTGCCTGTGTGATTTCTGTATGTGAGTGTGTGTGTGTTTGATGATGCGTTTGTTTGTGTGTGTGTAGGTGTGTTAGTGGGAGTGAGTGTGAATACGAGTGTGTGATTGTGTGTGAGTGTTTTTGTCTGTGAGTGGCTGTGAGTGTGTCTGTGAGTGCAGGTGAGAGTGCGTGACTATTTGTGAGTGTGTGTGTGATTGCATGTGAGCCTGTGTTTGTGCGTTGGTTTGTTTGTGTGTGAAGGTGTGCGTGTGTGTTTGACAGTGTTTGAGTGAGTGTTAGTGCATGTGTGTCTGTAAGTGTTTGTGTGAGTAGGTGTGTGAGTGTGTGTGACCGGGTGATTGTGTGTGTGAATGCGTGTGAGTCTGTGTGTCTGTGTGTTTGTGGGTGTGTCTACATGTGTGTAGGTGTGTGACTGTTTATGGCACTGTGTCATTGTGCGTGAGTGCTCATGTGTCTGTGTGTGTGTGTGAGTTTGTGAGAGTGTAGGTGTGATTGGGAATGAGTGTGTGAGTGTGTATATGAGTGTGTCATTGTGTTTGTGTGTGTGTGTGAGTGTGTTTTGCTTAGGTGTGTGCGTGACATTTTGTGTGTCTATGTGTGAGTGTATTTTTGTCTGAGTGTGTGTGTCTGTGTGTAAGTGTGAGAGTGTGCTAGGGTGTTTGTGAGAGTGAAGGTGTGTGAGTGGGAGTGAGTGAGTGAATGTGTATATGAGTAGGTGACTGTGTGTGTGTGCATGTGTGTGCCTGACAGTCTGAATATGTGGGTGTTTCTGTGTGTAGGTGTGTGAGTGTGTGTGTGACATTGTATGAGTGTGTGTGTGACATTGTGTGAGTGTGTGTGTGAGTGCATGTTAATCTGTGTGCGTCGGTGAGTGAGTAGGTGTGCGAGAGCTTGTGGCAGTGTGTGAGTGTGTGTGTTTGTGACATTCTGTGAATGTGTGTTGGTGTCTCTGTGTGTGTAATGTGTGAGTGCAGCAGTGTGTGAGTGTGTGAGTGCGAATGAGTCTGTGAGTGTGTGCGGGTGTGAGTGTGTTTCTTTGTGAAATTTCAGTTGCGTGAGTTGGAGTGATTGTGTGAGTGTGTATATAAGTGTGCGATAGTGTGTGAGTGTGTGTGATTGTGTGTGAGTATGTGTGTGTGCCTATATGTGTTTGTGTCTATGTGTAGGTGCGTAATTGTGTGTGTGCTATTGTGTGTGAGAATGTGGTTGTTTCTGTGTGTAGGTGTGTGAATGTGTGAGTGTGTTTGTGAGAGTGTAGTTGTGTGCGTGTTTGTGTGTGTGTGAGTGTGTATACGGGTGTGTGATTGTGTCTGAGTTTTTGTGATTGTGTGTGAGAATGTGAGTGAATGTGTCTGTGTGTATGTGTGTGAGTGTGTGAAACAGTGTCTCAGTCTTCGTGATTTTGTGTGGGTGTGTGAGAGTGTGTGTGAGCGTTTGAGTGTAGGTGTGTCTTTTTGAGTGCCTTTGTGGTTATTATATGTGTGTGTGTGTGAAAGTGTGTGTGTAAGTGGGAGTGGGAGTGAGAGTGGGACTGTGTGTACGAGTGTGTTATTGAGTGTGATTGTGTTTGTGGGTGAGTGTCTGAGCGTCTTTGTGTGCAGGTGTGTGTGTCTGACGGTTTTAGTGTGGGTGTGAGTGCATGTGACTCTGTGAGAGTGTGTGTGTAGTTGTGTGAGTGGGAGTGAGTGTGTGAATGTGTATACGATTGGGTGACTGTGTGTGAGTGTGTGTGATTGTGTGTGAGAATGTGTGTGTGTGAGTCTGTGTGTGTAGGTGTGTGATTGTGCCGAACCCTGTGTGATTGTGTGTGTTTGTGAGGGTGTGTGACAGTGTGTGTGAGTGTAGGAGTGTCTGAGTGCCTGTGTGATTTCTGTATGTGAGTGTGTGTGTGTTTGATGATGCGTTTGTTTGTGTGTGTGTAGGTGTGTTAGTGGGAGTGAGTGTGAATACGAGTGTGTGATTGTGTGTGAGTGTTTTTGTCTGTGAGTGGCTGTGAGTGTGTCTGTGAGTGCAGGTGAGAGTGCGTGACTATTTGTGAGTGTGTGTGTGATTGCATGTGAGCCTGTGTTTGTGTGTTGGTTTGTTTGTGTGTGTAGGTGTGCGTGTGTGTTTGACAGTGTTTGAGTGTGTGTTAGTGCATGTGTGTCTGTAAGTGTTTGTGTGAGTAGGTGTGTGAGTGTGTGTGACCGGGTGATTGTGTGTGTGAATGCGTGTGAGTCTGTGTGTCTGTGTGTTTGTGGGTGTGTCTACATGTGTGTAGGTGTGTGACTGTTTATGGCACTGTGTCATTGTGCGTGAGTGCTCATGTGTCTGTGTGTGTGTGTGAGTTTGTGAGAGTGTAGGTGTGATTGGGAATGAGTGTGTGAGTGTGTATATGAGTGTGTCATTGTGTTTGTGTGTGTGTGTGAGTGTGTTTTGTTTAGGTGTGTGCGTGACATTTTGTGTGTCTATGTGTGAGTGTATTTTTGTCTGAGTGTGTGTGTCTGTGTGTAAGTGTGAGAGTGTGCTAGGGTGTTTGTGAGAGTGAAGGTGTGTGAGTGGGAGTGAGTGAGTGAATGTGTATATGAGTGGGTGACTGTGTGTGTGTGCATGTGTGTGCCTGACAGTCTGAATATGTGTGTGTTTCTGTGTGTAGGTGTGTGAGTGTGTGTGTGACATTGTGTGAGTGTGTGTGTGACATTGTGTGAGTGTGTGTGAGTGCATGTGAATCTGTGTGTGTTGGTGTGTGAGTAGGTGTGCGAGAGCTTGTGGCAGTGTGTGAGTGTGTGTGTTTGTGACATTCTGTGAATGTGTGTTGGTGTCTCTGTGTGTGTAGATGTGTGAGTGCAGCAGTGTGTGAGTGTGTGAGTGCGAATGAGTCTGTGAGTGTGTGCGGGTGTGAGTGTGTTTCTTTGTGAAATTTCAGTTGCGTGAGTTGGAGTGATTGTGTGAGTGTGTATATAAGTGTGCGATAGTGTGTGTGATTGTGTGTGAGTATGTGTGTGTGCCTATATGTGTTTGTGTCTATGTGTAGGTGCATAATTGTGTGTGTGCTATTGTGTGTGAGAATGTGGTTGTTTCTGTGTGTAGGTGTGTGAATGTGTGAGTGTGTTTGTGAGAGTGTAGTTGTGTGCGTGTTTGTGTGTGTGTGAGTGTGTATACGGGTGTGTGATTGTGTCTGAGTTTTTGTGATTGTGTGTGAGAATGTGAGTGAATGTGTCTGTGTGTATGTGTGTGAGTGTGTGAAACAGTGTCTCAGTCTTCGTGATTTTGTGTGGGTGTGTGAGAGTGTGTGTGAGCGTTTGAGTGTAGGTGTGTCTTTTTGAGTGCCTTTGTGGTTATTATATGTGTGTGTGTGAAAGTGTGTGTGTAAGTGTGAGTGGGAGTGAGAGTGGGACTGTGTGTACGAGTGTGTTATTGTGTGTGATTGTGTTTGTGGGTGAGTGTCTGAGCGTCTTTGTGTGCAGGTGTGTGTGTCTGACGGTTTTAGTGTGGGTGTGAGTGCATGTGACTCTGTGAGAGTGTGTGTGTAGTTGTGTGAGTGGGAGTGAGTGTGTGAATGTGTATACGATTGGGTGACTGTGTGTGAGTGTGTGTGATTGTGTGTGAGAATGTGTGTGTGTGAGTCTGTGTGTGTAGGTGTGTGATTGTGCCGAACCCTGTGTGATTGTGTGTGTTTGTGAGGGTGTGTGACAGTGTGTGTGAGTGTAGGAGTGTCTGAGTGCCTGTGTGATTTCTGTATGTGAGTGTGTGTGTGTTTGATGATGCGTTTGTTTGTGTGTGTGTAGGTGTGTTAGTGGGAGTGAGTGTGAATACGAGTGTGTGATTGTGTGTGAGTGTTTTTGTCTGTGAGTGGCTGTGAGTGTGTCTGTGAGTGCAGGTGAGAGTGCGTGACTATTTGTGAGTGTGTGTGTGATTGCATGTGAGCCTGTGTTTGTGCGTTGGTTTGTTTGTGTGTGAAGGTGTGCGTGTGTGTTTGACAGTGTTTGAGTGAGTGTTAGTGCATGTGTGTCTGTAAGTGTTTGTGTGAGTAGGTGTGTGAGTGTGTGTGACCGGGTGATTGTGTGTGTGAATGCGTGTGAGTCTGTGTGTCTGTGTGTTTGTGGGTGTGTCTACATGTGTGTAGGTGTGTGACTGTTTATGGCACTGTGTCATTGTGCGTGAGTGCTCATGTGTCTGTGTGTGTGTGTGAGTTTGTGAGAGTGTAGGTGTGATTGGGAATGAGTGTGTGAGTGTGTATATGAGTGTGTCATTGTGTTTGTGTGTGTGTGTGAGTGTGTTTTGCTTAGGTGTGTGCGTGACATTTTGTGTGTCTATGTGTGAGTGTATTTTTGTCTGAGTGTGTGTGTCTGTGTGTAAGTGTGAGAGTGTGCTAGGGTGTTTGTGAGAGTGAAGGTGTGTGAGTGGGAGTGAGTGAGTGAATGTGTATATGAGTAGGTGACTGTGTGTGTGTGCATGTGTGTGCCTGACAGTCTGAATATGTGGGTGTTTCTGTGTGTAGGTGTGTGAGTGTGTGTGTGACATTGTATGAGTGTGTGTGTGACATTGTGTGAGTGTGTGTGTGAGTGCATGTTAATCTGTGTGCGTCGGTGAGTGAGTAGGTGTGCGAGAGCTTGTGGCAGTGTGTGAGTGTGTGTGTTTGTGACATTCTGTGAATGTGTGTTGGTGTCTCTGTGTGTGTAATGTGTGAGTGCAGCAGTGTGTGAGTGTGTGAGTGCGAATGAGTCTGTGAGTGTGTGCGGGTGTGAGTGTGTTTCTTTGTGAAATTTCAGTTGCGTGAGTTGGAGTGATTGTGTGAGTGTGTATATAAGTGTGCGATAGTGTGTGAGTGTGTGTGATTGTGTGTGAGTATGTGTGTGTGCCTATATGTGTTTGTGTCTATGTGTAGGTGCGTAATTGTGTGTGTGCTATTGTGTGTGAGAATGTGGTTGTTTCTGTGTGTAGGTGTGTGAATGTGTGAGTGTGTTTGTGAGAGTGTAGTTGTGTGCGTGTTTGTGTGTGTGTGAGTGTGTATACGGGTGTGTGATTGTGTCTGAGTTTTTGTGATTGTGTGTGAGAATGTGAGTGAATGTGTCTGTGTGTATGTGTGTGAGTGTGTGAAACAGTGTCTCAGTCTTCGTGATTTTGTGTGGGTGTGTGAGAGTGTGTGTGAGCGTTTGAGTGTAGGTGTGTCTTTTTGAGTGCCTTTGTGGTTATTATATGTGTGTGTGTGTGAAAGTGTGTGTGTAAGTGGGAGTGGGAGTGAGAGTGGGACTGTGTGTACGAGTGTGTTATTGAGTGTGATTGTGTTTGTGGGTGAGTGTCTGAGCGTCTTTGTGTGCAGGTGTGTGTGTCTGACGGTTTTAGTGTGGGTGTGAGTGCATGTGACTCTGTGAGAGTGTGTGTGTAGTTGTGTGAGTGGGAGTGAGTGTGTGAATGTGTATACGATTGGGTGACTGTGTGTGAGTGTGTGTGATTGTGTGTGAGAATGTGTGTGTGTGAGTCTGTGTGTGTAGGTGTGTGATTGTGCCGAACCCTGTGTGATTGTGTGTGTTTGTGAGGGTGTGTGACAGTGTGTGTGAGTGTAGGAGTGTCTGAGTGCCTGTGTGATTTCTGTATGTGAGTGTGTGTGTGTTTGATGATGCGTTTGTTTGTGTGTGTGTAGGTGTGTTAGTGGGAGTGAGTGTGAATACGAGTGTGTGATTGTGTGTGAGTGTTTTTGTCTGTGAGTGGCTGTGAGTGTGTCTGTGAGTGCAGGTGAGAGTGCGTGACTATTTGTGAGTGTGTGTGTGATTGCATGTGAGCCTGTGTTTGTGTGTTGGTTTGTTTGTGTGTGTAGGTGTGCGTGTGTGTTTGACAGTGTTTGAGTGTGTGTTAGTGCATGTGTGTCTGTAAGTGTTTGTGTGAGTAGGTGTGTGAGTGTGTGTGACCGGGTGATTGTGTGTGTGAATGCGTGTGAGTCTGTGTGTCTGTGTGTTTGTGGGTGTGTCTACATGTGTGTAGGTGTGTGACTGTTTATGGCACTGTGTCATTGTGCGTGAGTGCTCATGTGTCTGTGTGTGTGTGTGAGTTTGTGAGAGTGTAGGTGTGATTGGGAATGAGTGTGTGAGTGTGTATATGAGTGTGTCATTGTGTTTGTGTGTGTGTGTGAGTGTGTTTTGTTTAGGTGTGTGCGTGACATTTTGTGTGTCTATGTGTGAGTGTATTTTTGTCTGAGTGTGTGTGTCTGTGTGTAAGTGTGAGAGTGTGCTAGGGTGTTTGTGAGAGTGAAGGTGTGTGAGTGGGAGTGAGTGAGTGAATGTGTATATGAGTGGGTGACTGTGTGTGTGTGCATGTGTGTGCCTGACAGTCTGAATATGTGTGTGTTTCTGTGTGTAGGTGTGTGAGTGTGTGTGTGACATTGTGTGAGTGTGTGTGTGACATTGTGTGAGTGTGTGTGAGTGCATGTGAATCTGTGTGTGTTGGTGTGTGAGTAGGTGTGCGAGAGCTTGTGGCAGTGTGTGAGTGTGTGTGTTTGTGACATTCTGTGAATGTGTGTTGGTGTCTCTGTGTGTGTAGATGTGTGAGTGCAGCAGTGTGTGAGTGTGTGAGTGCGAATGAGTCTGTGAGTGTGTGCGGGTGTGAGTGTGTTTCTTTGTGAAATTTCAGTTGCGTGAGTTGGAGTGATTGTGTGAGTGTGTATATAAGTGTGCGATAGTGTGTGTGATTGTGTGTGAGTATGTGTGTGTGCCTATATGTGTTTGTGTCTATGTGTAGGTGCGTAATTGTGTGTGTGCTATTGTGTGTGAGAATGTGGTTGTTTCTGTGTGTAGGTGTGTGAATGTGTGAGTGTGTTTGTGAGAGTGTAGTTGTGTGCGTGTTTGTGTGTGTGTGAGTGTGTATACGGGTGTGTGATTGTGTCTGAGTTTTTGTGATTGTGTGTGAGAATGTGAGTGAATGTGTCTGTGTGTATGTGTGTGAGTGTGTGAAACAGTGTCTCAGTCTTCGTGATTTTGTGTGGGTGTGTGAGAGTGTGTGTGAGCGTTTGAGTGTAGGTGTGTCTTTTTGAGTGCCTTTGTGGTTATTATATGTGTGTGTGTGAAAGTGTGTGTGTAAGTGTGAGTGGGAGTGAGAGTGGGACTGTGTGTACGAGTGTGTTATTGTGTGTGATTGTGTTTGTGGGTGAGTGTCTGAGCGTCTTTGTGTGCAGGTGTGTGTGTCTGACGGTTTTAGTGTGGGTGTGAGTGCATGTGACTCTGTGAGAGTGTGTGTGTAGTTGTGTGAGTGGGAGTGAGTGTGTGAATGTGTATACGATTGGGTGACTGTGTGTGAGTGTGTGTGATTGTGTGTGAGAATGTGTGTGTGTGAGTCTGTGTGTGTAGGTGTGTGATTGTGCCGAACCCTGTGTGATTGTGTGTGTTTGTGAGGGTGTGTGACAGTGTGTGTGAGTGTAGGAGTGTCTGAGTGCCTGTGTGATTTCTGTATGTGAGTGTGTGTGTGTTTGATGATGCGTTTGTTTGTGTGTGTGTAGGTGTGTTAGTGGGAGTGAGTGTGAATACGAGTGTGTGATTGTGTGTGAGTGTTTTTGTCTGTGAGTGGCTGTGAGTGTGTCTGTGAGTGCAGGTGAGAGTGCGTGACTATTTGTGAGTGTGTGTGTGATTGCATGTGAGCCTGTGTTTGTGCGTTGGTTTGTTTGTGTGTGAAGGTGTGCGTGTGTGTTTGACAGTGTTTGAGTGAGTGTTAGTGCATGTGTGTCTGTAAGTGTTTGTGTGAGTAGGTGTGTGAGTGTGTGTGACCGGGTGATTGTGTGTGTGAATGCGTGTGAGTCTGTGTGTCTGTGTGTTTGTGGGTGTGTCTACATGTGTGTAGGTGTGTGACTGTTTATGGCACTGTGTCATTGTGCGTGAGTGCTCATGTGTCTGTGTGTGTGTGTGAGTTTGTGAGAGTGTAGGTGTGATTGGGAATGAGTGTGTGAGTGTGTATATGAGTGTGTCATTGTGTTTGTGTGTGTGTGTGAGTGTGTTTTGCTTAGGTGTGTGCGTGACATTTTGTGTGTCTATGTGTGAGTGTATTTTTGTCTGAGTGTGTGTGTCTGTGTGTAAGTGTGAGAGTGTGCTAGGGTGTTTGTGAGAGTGAAGGTGTGTGAGTGGGAGTGAGTGAGTGAATGTGTATATGAGTAGGTGACTGTGTGTGTGTGCATGTGTGTGCCTGACAGTCTGAATATGTGGGTGTTTCTGTGTGTAGGTGTGTGAGTGTGTGTGTGACATTGTATGAGTGTGTGTGTGACATTGTGTGAGTGTGTGTGTGAGTGCATGTTAATCTGTGTGCGTCGGTGAGTGAGTAGGTGTGCGAGAGCTTGTGGCAGTGTGTGAGTGTGTGTGTTTGTGACATTCTGTGAATGTGTGTTGGTGTCTCTGTGTGTGTAATGTGTGAGTGCAGCAGTGTGTGAGTGTGTGAGTGCGAATGAGTCTGTGAGTGTGTGCGGGTGTGAGTGTGTTTCTTTGTGAAATTTCAGTTGCGTGAGTTGGAGTGATTGTGTGAGTGTGTATATAAGTGTGCGATAGTGTGTGAGTGTGTGTGATTGTGTGTGAGTATGTGTGTGTGCCTATATGTGTTTGTGTCTATGTGTAGGTGCGTAATTGTGTGTGTGCTATTGTGTGTGAGAATGTGGTTGTTTCTGTGTGTAGGTGTGTGAATGTGTGAGTGTGTTTGTGAGAGTGTAGTTGTGTGCGTGTTTGTGTGTGTGTGAGTGTGTATACGGGTGTGTGATTGTGTCTGAGTTTTTGTGATTGTGTGTGAGAATGTGAGTGAATGTGTCTGTGTGTATGTGTGTGAGTGTGTGAAACAGTGTCTCAGTCTTCGTGATTTTGTGTGGGTGTGTGAGAGTGTGTGTGAGCGTTTGAGTGTAGGTGTGTCTTTTTGAGTGCCTTTGTGGTTATTATATGTGTGTGTGTGTGAAAGTGTGTGTGTAAGTGGGAGTGGGAGTGAGAGTGGGACTGTGTGTACGAGTGTGTTATTGAGTGTGATTGTGTTTGTGGGTGAGTGTCTGAGCGTCTTTGTGTGCAGGTGTGTGTGTCTGACGGTTTTAGTGTGGGTGTGAGTGCATGTGACTCTGTGAGAGTGTGTGTGTAGTTGTGTGAGTGGGAGTGAGTGTGTGAATGTGTATACGATTGGGTGACTGTGTGTGAGTGTGTGTGATTGTGTGTGAGAATGTGTGTGTGTGAGTCTGTGTGTGTAGGTGTGTGATTGTGCCGAACCCTGTGTGATTGTGTGTGTTTGTGAGGGTGTGTGACAGTGTGTGTGAGTGTAGGAGTGTCTGAGTGCCTGTGTGATTTCTGTATGTGAGTGTGTGTGTGTTTGATGATGCGTTTGTTTGTGTGTGTGTAGGTGTGTTAGTGGGAGTGAGTGTGAATACGAGTGTGTGATTGTGTGTGAGTGTTTTTGTCTGTGAGTGGCTGTGAGTGTGTCTGTGAGTGCAGGTGAGAGTGCGTGACTATTTGTGAGTGTGTGTGTGATTGCATGTGAGCCTGTGTTTGTGTGTTGGTTTGTTTGTGTGTGTAGGTGTGCGTGTGTGTTTGACAGTGTTTGAGTGTGTGTTAGTGCATGTGTGTCTGTAAGTGTTTGTGTGAGTAGGTGTGTGAGTGTGTGTGACCGGGTGATTGTGTGTGTGAATGCGTGTGAGTCTGTGTGTCTGTGTGTTTGTGGGTGTGTCTACATGTGTGTAGGTGTGTGACTGTTTATGGCACTGTGTCATTGTGCGTGAGTGCTCATGTGTCTGTGTGTGTGTGTGAGTTTGTGAGAGTGTAGGTGTGATTGGGAATGAGTGTGTGAGTGTGTATATGAGTGTGTCATTGTGTTTGTGTGTGTGTGTGAGTGTGTTTTGTTTAGGTGTGTGCGTGACATTTTGTGTGTCTATGTGTGAGTGTATTTTTGTCTGAGTGTGTGTGTCTGTGTGTAAGTGTGAGAGTGTGCTAGGGTGTTTGTGAGAGTGAAGGTGTGTGAGTGGGAGTGAGTGAGTGAATGTGTATATGAGTGGGTGACTGTGTGTGTGTGCATGTGTGTGCCTGACAGTCTGAATATGTGTGTGTTTCTGTGTGTAGGTGTGTGAGTGTGTGTGTGACATTGTGTGAGTGTGTGTGTGACATTGTGTGAGTGTGTGTGAGTGCATGTGAATCTGTGTGTGTTGGTGTGTGAGTAGGTGTGCGAGAGCTTGTGGCAGTGTGTGAGTGTGTGTGTTTGTGACATTCTGTGAATGTGTGTTGGTGTCTCTGTGTGTGTAGATGTGTGAGTGCAGCAGTGTGTGAGTGTGTGAGTGCGAATGAGTCTGTGAGTGTGTGCGGGTGTGAGTGTGTTTCTTTGTGAAATTTCAGTTGCGTGAGTTGGAGTGATTGTGTGAGTGTGTATATAAGTGTGCGATAGTGTGTGTGATTGTGTGTGAGTATGTGTGTGTGCCTATATGTGTTTGTGTCTATGTGTAGGTGCGTAATTGTGTGTGTGCTATTGTGTGTGAGAATGTGGTTGTTTCTGTGTGTAGGTGTGTGAATGTGTGAGTGTGTTTGTGAGAGTGTAGTTGTGTGCGTGTTTGTGTGTGTGTGAGTGTGTATACGGGTGTGTGATTGTGTCTGAGTTTTTGTGATTGTGTGTGAGAATGTGAGTGAATGTGTCTGTGTGTATGTGTGTGAGTGTGTGAAACAGTGTCTCAGTCTTCGTGATTTTGTGTGGGTGTGTGAGAGTGTGTGTGAGCGTTTGAGTGTAGGTGTGTCTTTTTGAGTGCCTTTGTGGTTATTATATGTGTGTGTGTGAAAGTGTGTGTGTAAGTGTGAGTGGGAGTGAGAGTGGGACTGTGTGTACGAGTGTGTTATTGTGTGTGATTGTGTTTGTGGGTGAGTGTCTGAGCGTCTTTGTGTGCAGGTGTGTGTGTCTGACGGTTTTAGTGTGGGTGTGAGTGCATGTGACTCTGTGAGAGTGTGTGTGTAGTTGTGTGAGTGGGAGTGAGTGTGTGAATGTGTATACGATTGGGTGACTGTGTGTGAGTGTGTGTGATTGTGTGTGAGAATGTGTGTGTGTGAGTCTGTGTGTGTAGGTGTGTGATTGTGCCGAACCCTGTGTGATTGTGTGTGTTTGTGAGGGTGTGTGACAGTGTGTGTGAGTGTAGGAGTGTCTGAGTGCCTGTGTGATTTCTGTATGTGAGTGTGTGTGTGTTTGATGATGCGTTTGTTTGTGTGTGTGTAGGTGTGTTAGTGGGAGTGAGTGTGAATACGAGTGTGTGATTGTGTGTGAGTGTTTTTGTCTGTGAGTGGCTGTGAGTGTGTCTGTGAGTGCAGGTGAGAGTGCGTGACTATTTGTGAGTGTGTGTGTGATTGCATGTGAGCCTGTGTTTGTGCGTTGGTTTGTTTGTGTGTGAAGGTGTGCGTGTGTGTTTGACAGTGTTTGAGTGAGTGTTAGTGCATGTGTGTCTGTAAGTGTTTGTGTGAGTAGGTGTGTGAGTGTGTGTGACCGGGTGATTGTGTGTGTGAATGCGTGTGAGTCTGTGTGTCTGTGTGTTTGTGGGTGTGTCTACATGTGTGTAGGTGTGTGACTGTTTATGGCACTGTGTCATTGTGCGTGAGTGCTCATGTGTCTGTGTGTGTGTGTGAGTTTGTGAGAGTGTAGGTGTGATTGGGAATGAGTGTGTGAGTGTGTATATGAGTGTGTCATTGTGTTTGTGTGTGTGTGTGAGTGTGTTTTGCTTAGGTGTGTGCGTGACATTTTGTGTGTCTATGTGTGAGTGTATTTTTGTCTGAGTGTGTGTGTCTGTGTGTAAGTGTGAGAGTGTGCTAGGGTGTTTGTGAGAGTGAAGGTGTGTGAGTGGGAGTGAGTGAGTGAATGTGTATATGAGTAGGTGACTGTGTGTGTGTGCATGTGTGTGCCTGACAGTCTGAATATGTGGGTGTTTCTGTGTGTAGGTGTGTGAGTGTGTGTGTGACATTGTATGAGTGTGTGTGTGACATTGTGTGAGTGTGTGTGTGAGTGCATGTTAATCTGTGTGCGTCGGTGAGTGAGTAGGTGTGCGAGAGCTTGTGGCAGTGTGTGAGTGTGTGTGTTTGTGACATTCTGTGAATGTGTGTTGGTGTCTCTGTGTGTGTAATGTGTGAGTGCAGCAGTGTGTGAGTGTGTGAGTGCGAATGAGTCTGTGAGTGTGTGCGGGTGTGAGTGTGTTTCTTTGTGAAATTTCAGTTGCGTGAGTTGGAGTGATTGTGTGAGTGTGTATATAAGTGTGCGATAGTGTGTGAGTGTGTGTGATTGTGTGTGAGTATGTGTGTGTGCCTATATGTGTTTGTGTCTATGTGTAGGTGCGTAATTGTGTGTGTGCTATTGTGTGTGAGAATGTGGTTGTTTCTGTGTGTAGGTGTGTGAATGTGTGAGTGTGTTTGTGAGAGTGTAGTTGTGTGCGTGTTTGTGTGTGTGTGAGTGTGTATACGGGTGTGTGATTGTGTCTGAGTTTTTGTGATTGTGTGTGAGAATGTGAGTGAATGTGTCTGTGTGTATGTGTGTGAGTGTGTGAAACAGTGTCTCAGTCTTCGTGATTTTGTGTGGGTGTGTGAGAGTGTGTGTGAGCGTTTGAGTGTAGGTGTGTCTTTTTGAGTGCCTTTGTGGTTATTATATGTGTGTGTGTGTGAAAGTGTGTGTGTAAGTGGGAGTGGGAGTGAGAGTGGGACTGTGTGTACGAGTGTGTTATTGAGTGTGATTGTGTTTGTGGGTGAGTGTCTGAGCGTCTTTGTGTGCAGGTGTGTGTGTCTGACGGTTTTAGTGTGGGTGTGAGTGCATGTGACTCTGTGAGAGTGTGTGTGTAGTTGTGTGAGTGGGAGTGAGTGTGTGAATGTGTATACGATTGGGTGACTGTGTGTGAGTGTGTGTGATTGTGTGTGAGAATGTGTGTGTGTGAGTCTGTGTGTGTAGGTGTGTGATTGTGCCGAACCCTGTGTGATTGTGTGTGTTTGTGAGGGTGTGTGACAGTGTGTGTGAGTGTAGGAGTGTCTGAGTGCCTGTGTGATTTCTGTATGTGAGTGTGTGTGTGTTTGATGATGCGTTTGTTTGTGTGTGTGTAGGTGTGTTAGTGGGAGTGAGTGTGAATACGAGTGTGTGATTGTGTGTGAGTGTTTTTGTCTGTGAGTGGCTGTGAGTGTGTCTGTGAGTGCAGGTGAGAGTGCGTGACTATTTGTGAGTGTGTGTGTGATTGCATGTGAGCCTGTGTTTGTGTGTTGGTTTGTTTGTGTGTGTAGGTGTGCGTGTGTGTTTGACAGTGTTTGAGTGTGTGTTAGTGCATGTGTGTCTGTAAGTGTTTGTGTGAGTAGGTGTGTGAGTGTGTGTGACCGGGTGATTGTGTGTGTGAATGCGTGTGAGTCTGTGTGTCTGTGTGTTTGTGGGTGTGTCTACATGTGTGTAGGTGTGTGACTGTTTATGGCACTGTGTCATTGTGCGTGAGTGCTCATGTGTCTGTGTGTGTGTGTGAGTTTGTGAGAGTGTAGGTGTGATTGGGAATGAGTGTGTGAGTGTGTATATGAGTGTGTCATTGTGTTTGTGTGTGTGTGTGAGTGTGTTTTGTTTAGGTGTGTGCGTGACATTTTGTGTGTCTATGTGTGAGTGTATTTTTGTCTGAGTGTGTGTGTCTGTGTGTAAGTGTGAGAGTGTGCTAGGGTGTTTGTGAGAGTGAAGGTGTGTGAGTGGGAGTGAGTGAGTGAATGTGTATATGAGTGGGTGACTGTGTGTGTGTGCATGTGTGTGCCTGACAGTCTGAATATGTGTGTGTTTCTGTGTGTAGGTGTGTGAGTGTGTGTGACATTGTGTGAGTGTGTGTGTGACATTGTGTGAGTGTGTGTGAGTGCATGTGAATCTGTGTGTGTTGGTGTGTGAGTAGGTGTGCGAGAGCTTGTGGCAGTGTGTGAGTGTGTGTGTTTGTGACATTCTGTGAATGTGTGTTGGTGTCTCTGTGTGTGTAGATGTGTGAGTGCAGCAGTGTGTGAGTGTGTGAGTGCGAATGAGTCTGTGAGTGTGTGCGGGTGTGAGTGTGTTTCTTTGTGAAATTTCAGTTGCGTGAGTTGGAGTGATTGTGTGAGTGTGTATATAAGTGTGCGATAGTGTGTGTGATTGTGTGTGAGTATGTGTGTGTGCCTATATGTGTTTGTGTCTATGTGTAGGTGCGTAATTGTGTGTGTGCTATTGTGTGTGAGAATGTGGTTGTTTCTGTGTGTAGGTGTGTGAATGTGTGAGTGTGTTTGTGAGAGTGTAGTTGTGTGCGTGTTTGTGTGTGTGTGAGTGTGTATACGGGTGTGTGATTGTGTCTGAGTTTTTGTGATTGTGTGTGAGAATGTGAGTGAATGTGTCTGTGTGTATGTGTGTGAGTGTGTGAAACAGTGTCTCAGTCTTCGTGATTTTGTGTGGGTGTGTGAGAGTGTGTGTGAGCGTTTGAGTGTAGGTGTGTCTTTTTGAGTGCCTTTGTGGTTATTATATGTGTGTGTGTGAAAGTGTGTGTGTAAGTGTGAGTGGGAGTGAGAGTGGGACTGTGTGTACGAGTGTGTTATTGTGTGTGATTGTGTTTGTGGGTGAGTGTCTGAGCGTCTTTGTGTGCAGGTGTGTGTGTCTGACGGTTTTAGTGTGGGTGTGAGTGCATGTGACTCTGTGAGAGTGTGTGTGTAGTTGTGTGAGTGGGAGTGAGTGTGTGAATGTGTATACGATTGGGTGACTGTGTGTGAGTGTGTGTGATTGTGTGTGAGAATGTGTGTGTGTGAGTCTGTGTGTGTAGGTGTGTGATTGTGCCGAACCCTGTGTGATTGTGTGTGTTTGTGAGGGTGTGTGACAGTGTGTGTGAGTGTAGGAGTGTCTGAGTGCCTGTGTGATTTCTGTATGTGAGTGTGTGTGTGTTTGATGATGCGTTTGTTTGTGTGTGTGTAGGTGTGTTAGTGGGAGTGAGTGTGAATACGAGTGTGTGATTGTGTGTGAGTGTTTTTGTCTGTGAGTGGCTGTGAGTGTGTCTGTGAGTGCAGGTGAGAGTGCGTGACTATTTGTGAGTGTGTGTGTGATTGCATGTGAGCCTGTGTTTGTGCGTTGGTTTGTTTGTGTGTGAAGGTGTGCGTGTGTGTTTGACAGTGTTTGAGTGAGTGTTAGTGCATGTGTGTCTGTAAGTGTTTGTGTGAGTAGGTGTGTGAGTGTGTGTGACCGGGTGATTGTGTGTGTGAATGCGTGTGAGTCTGTGTGTCTGTGTGTTTGTGGGTGTGTCTACATGTGTGTAGGTGTGTGACTGTTTATGGCACTGTGTCATTGTGCGTGAGTGCTCATGTGTCTGTGTGTGTGTGTGAGTTTGTGAGAGTGTAGGTGTGATTGGGAATGAGTGTGTGAGTGTGTATATGAGTGTGTCATTGTGTTTGTGTGTGTGTGTGAGTGTGTTTTGCTTAGGTGTGTGCGTGACATTTTGTGTGTCTATGTGTGAGTGTATTTTTGTCTGAGTGTGTGTGTCTGTGTGTAAGTGTGAGAGTGTGCTAGGGTGTTTGTGAGAGTGAAGGTGTGTGAGTGGGAGTGAGTGAGTGAATGTGTATATGAGTAGGTGACTGTGTGTGTGTGCATGTGTGTGCCTGACAGTCTGAATATGTGGGTGTTTCTGTGTGTAGGTGTGTGAGTGTGTGTGTGACATTGTATGAGTGTGTGTGTGACATTGTGTGAGTGTGTGTGTGAGTGCATGTTAATCTGTGTGCGTCGGTGAGTGAGTAGGTGTGCGAGAGCTTGTGGCAGTGTGTGAGTGTGTGTGTTTGTGACATTCTGTGAATGTGTGTTGGTGTCTCTGTGTGTGTAATGTGTGAGTGCAGCAGTGTGTGAGTGTGTGAGTGCGAATGAGTCTGTGAGTGTGTGCGGGTGTGAGTGTGTTTCTTTGTGAAATTTCAGTTGCGTGAGTTGGAGTGATTGTGTGAGTGTGTATATAAGTGTGCGATAGTGTGTGAGTGTGTGTGATTGTGTGTGAGTATGTGTGTGTGCCTATATGTGTTTGTGTCTATGTGTAGGTGCGTAATTGTGTGTGTGCTATTGTGTGTGAGAATGTGGTTGTTTCTGTGTGTAGGTGTGTGAATGTGTGAGTGTGTTTGTGAGAGTGTAGTTGTGTGCGTGTTTGTGTGTGTGTGAGTGTGTATACGGGTGTGTGATTGTGTCTGAGTTTTTGTGATTGTGTGTGAGAATGTGAGTGAATGTGTCTGTGTGTATGTGTGTGAGTGTGTGAAACAGTGTCTCAGTCTTCGTGATTTTGTGTGGGTGTGTGAGAGTGTGTGTGAGCGTTTGAGTGTAGGTGTGTCTTTTTGAGTGCCTTTGTGGTTATTATATGTGTGTGTGTGTGAAAGTGTGTGTGTAAGTGGGAGTGGGAGTGAGAGTGGGACTGTGTGTACGAGTGTGTTATTGAGTGTGATTGTGTTTGTGGGTGAGTGTCTGAGCGTCTTTGTGTGCAGGTGTGTGTGTCTGACGGTTTTAGTGTGGGTGTGAGTGCATGTGACTCTGTGAGAGTGTGTGTGTAGTTGTGTGAGTGGGAGTGAGTGTGTGAATGTGTATACGATTGGGTGACTGTGTGTGAGTGTGTGTGATTGTGTGTGAGAATGTGTGTGTGTGAGTCTGTGTGTGTAGGTGTGTGATTGTGCCGAACCCTGTGTGATTGTGTGTGTTTGTGAGGGTGTGTGACAGTGTGTGTGAGTGTAGGAGTGTCTGAGTGCCTGTGTGATTTCTGTATGTGAGTGTGTGTGTGTTTGATGATGCGTTTGTTTGTGTGTGTGTAGGTGTGTTAGTGGGAGTGAGTGTGAATACGAGTGTGTGATTGTGTGTGAGTGTTTTTGTCTGTGAGTGGCTGTGAGTGTGTCTGTGAGTGCAGGTGAGAGTGCGTGACTATTTGTGAGTGTGTGTGTGATTGCATGTGAGCCTGTGTTTGTGTGTTGGTTTGTTTGTGTGTGTAGGTGTGCGTGTGTGTTTGACAGTGTTTGAGTGTGTGTTAGTGCATGTGTGTCTGTAAGTGTTTGTGTGAGTAGGTGTGTGAGTGTGTGTGACCGGGTGATTGTGTGTGTGAATGCGTGTGAGTCTGTGTGTCTGTGTGTTTGTGGGTGTGTCTACATGTGTGTAGGTGTGTGACTGTTTATGGCACTGTGTCATTGTGCGTGAGTGCTCATGTGTCTGTGTGTGTGTGTGAGTTTGTGAGAGTGTAGGTGTGATTGGGAATGAGTGTGTGAGTGTGTATATGAGTGTGTCATTGTGTTTGTGTGTGTGTGTGAGTGTGTTTTGTTTAGGTGTGTGCGTGACATTTTGTGTGTCTATGTGTGAGTGTATTTTTGTCTGAGTGTGTGTGTCTGTGTGTAAGTGTGAGAGTGTGCTAGGGTGTTTGTGAGAGTGAAGGTGTGTGAGTGGGAGTGAGTGAGTGAATGTGTATATGAGTGGGTGACTGTGTGTGTGTGCATGTGTGTGCCTGACAGTCTGAATATGTGTGTGTTTCTGTGTGTAGGTGTGTGAGTGTGTGTGTGACATTGTGTGAGTGTGTGTGTGACATTGTGTGAGTGTGTGTGAGTGCATGTGAATCTGTGTGTGTTGGTGTGTGAGTAGGTGTGCGAGAGCTTGTGGCAGTGTGTGAGTGTGTGTGTTTGTGACATTCTGTGAATGTGTGTTGGTGTCTCTGTGTGTGTAGATGTGTGAGTGCAGCAGTGTGTGAGTGTGTGAGTGCGAATGAGTCTGTGAGTGTGTGCGGGTGTGAGTGTGTTTCTTTGTGAAATTTCAGTTGCGTGAGTTGGAGTGATTGTGTGAGTGTGTATATAAGTGTGCGATAGTGTGTGTGATTGTGTGTGAGTATGTGTGTGTGCCTATATGTGTTTGTGTCTATGTGTAGGTGCGTAATTGTGTGTGTGCTATTGTGTGTGAGAATGTGGTTGTTTCTGTGTGTAGGTGTGTGAATGTGTGAGTGTGTTTGTGAGAGTGTAGTTGTGTGCGTGTTTGTGTGTGTGTGAGTGTGTATACGGGTGTGTGATTGTGTCTGAGTTTTTGTGATTGTGTGTGAGAATGTGAGTGAATGTGTCTGTGTGTATGTGTGTGAGTGTGTGAAACAGTGTCTCAGTCTTCGTGATTTTGTGTGGGTGTGTGAGAGTGTGTGTGAGCGTTTGAGTGTAGGTGTGTCTTTTTGAGTGCCTTTGTGGTTATTATATGTGTGTGTGTGAAAGTGTGTGTGTAAGTGTGAGTGGGAGTGAGAGTGGGACTGTGTGTACGAGTGTGTTATTGTGTGTGATTGTGTTTGTGGGTGAGTGTCTGAGCGTCTTTGTGTGCAGGTGTGTGTGTCTGACGGTTTTAGTGTGGGTGTGAGTGCATGTGACTCTGTGAGAGTGTGTGTGTAGTTGTGTGAGTGGGAGTGAGTGTGTGAATGTGTATACGATTGGGTGACTGTGTGTGAGTGTGTGTGATTGTGTGTGAGAATGTGTGTGTGTGAGTCTGTGTGTGTAGGTGTGTGATTGTGCCGAACCCTGTGTGATTGTGTGTGTTTGTGAGGGTGTGTGACAGTGTGTGTGAGTGTAGGAGTGTCTGAGTGCCTGTGTGATTTCTGTATGTGAGTGTGTGTGTGTTTGATGATGCGTTTGTTTGTGTGTGTGTAGGTGTGTTAGTGGGAGTGAGTGTGAATACGAGTGTGTGATTGTGTGTGAGTGTTTTTGTCTGTGAGTGGCTGTGAGTGTGTCTGTGAGTGCAGGTGAGAGTGCGTGACTATTTGTGAGTGTGTGTGTGATTGCATGTGAGCCTGTGTTTGTGCGTTGGTTTGTTTGTGTGTGAAGGTGTGCGTGTGTGTTTGACAGTGTTTGAGTGAGTGTTAGTGCATGTGTGTCTGTAAGTGTTTGTGTGAGTAGGTGTGTGAGTGTGTGTGACCGGGTGATTGTGTGTGTGAATGCGTGTGAGTCTGTGTGTCTGTGTGTTTGTGGGTGTGTCTACATGTGTGTAGGTGTGTGACTGTTTATGGCACTGTGTCATTGTGCGTGAGTGCTCATGTGTCTGTGTGTGTGTGTGAGTTTGTGAGAGTGTAGGTGTGATTGGGAATGAGTGTGTGAGTGTGTATATGAGTGTGTCATTGTGTTTGTGTGTGTGTGTGAGTGTGTTTTGCTTAGGTGTGTGCGTGACATTTTGTGTGTCTATGTGTGAGTGTATTTTTGTCTGAGTGTGTGTGTCTGTGTGTAAGTGTGAGAGTGTGCTAGGGTGTTTGTGAGAGTGAAGGTGTGTGAGTGGGAGTGAGTGAGTGAATGTGTATATGAGTAGGTGACTGTGTGTGTGTGCATGTGTGTGCCTGACAGTCTGAATATGTGGGTGTTTCTGTGTGTAGGTGTGTGAGTGTGTGTGTGACATTGTATGAGTGTGTGTGTGACATTGTGTGAGTGTGTGTGTGAGTGCATGTTAATCTGTGTGCGTCGGTGAGTGAGTAGGTGTGCGAGAGCTTGTGGCAGTGTGTGAGTGTGTGTGTTTGTGACATTCTGTGAATGTGTGTTGGTGTCTCTGTGTGTGTAATGTGTGAGTGCAGCAGTGTGTGAGTGTGTGAGTGCGAATGAGTCTGTGAGTGTGTGCGGGTGTGAGTGTGTTTCTTTGTGAAATTTCAGTTGCGTGAGTTGGAGTGATTGTGTGAGTGTGTATATAAGTGTGCGATAGTGTGTGAGTGTGTGTGATTGTGTGTGAGTATGTGTGTGTGCCTATATGTGTTTGTGTCTATGTGTAGGTGCGTAATTGTGTGTGTGCTATTGTGTGTGAGAATGTGGTTGTTTCTGTGTGTAGGTGTGTGAATGTGTGAGTGTGTTTGTGAGAGTGTAGTTGTGTGCGTGTTTGTGTGTGTGTGAGTGTGTATACGGGTGTGTGATTGTGTCTGAGTTTTTGTGATTGTGTGTGAGAATGTGAGTGAATGTGTCTGTGTGTATGTGTGTGAGTGTGTGAAACAGTGTCTCAGTCTTCGTGATTTTGTGTGGGTGTGTGAGAGTGTGTGTGAGCGTTTGAGTGTAGGTGTGTCTTTTTGAGTGCCTTTGTGGTTATTATATGTGTGTGTGTGTGAAAGTGTGTGTGTAAGTGGGAGTGGGAGTGAGAGTGGGACTGTGTGTACGAGTGTGTTATTGAGTGTGATTGTGTTTGTGGGTGAGTGTCTGAGCGTCTTTGTGTGCAGGTGTGTGTGTCTGACGGTTTTAGTGTGGGTGTGAGTGCATGTGACTCTGTGAGAGTGTGTGTGTAGTTGTGTGAGTGGGAGTGAGTGTGTGAATGTGTATACGATTGGGTGACTGTGTGTGAGTGTGTGTGATTGTGTGTGAGAATGTGTGTGTGTGAGTCTGTGTGTGTAGGTGTGTGATTGTGCCGAACCCTGTGTGATTGTGTGTGTTTGTGAGGGTGTGTGACAGTGTGTGTGAGTGTAGGAGTGTCTGAGTGCCTGTGTGATTTCTGTATGTGAGTGTGTGTGTGTTTGATGATGCGTTTGTTTGTGTGTGTGTAGGTGTGTTAGTGGGAGTGAGTGTGAATACGAGTGTGTGATTGTGTGTGAGTGTTTTTGTCTGTGAGTGGCTGTGAGTGTGTCTGTGAGTGCAGGTGAGAGTGCGTGACTATTTGTGAGTGTGTGTGTGATTGCATGTGAGCCTGTGTTTGTGTGTTGGTTTGTTTGTGTGTGTAGGTGTGCGTGTGTGTTTGACAGTGTTTGAGTGTGTGTTAGTGCATGTGTGTCTGTAAGTGTTTGTGTGAGTAGGTGTGTGAGTGTGTGTGACCGGGTGATTGTGTGTGTGAATGCGTGTGAGTCTGTGTGTCTGTGTGTTTGTGGGTGTGTCTACATGTGTGTAGGTGTGTGACTGTTTATGGCACTGTGTCATTGTGCGTGAGTGCTCATGTGTCTGTGTGTGTGTGTGAGTTTGTGAGAGTGTAGGTGTGATTGGGAATGAGTGTGTGAGTGTGTATATGAGTGTGTCATTGTGTTTGTGTGTGTGTGTGAGTGTGTTTTGTTTAGGTGTGTGCGTGACATTTTGTGTGTCTATGTGTGAGTGTATTTTTGTCTGAGTGTGTGTGTCTGTGTGTAAGTGTGAGAGTGTGCTAGGGTGTTTGTGAGAGTGAAGGTGTGTGAGTGGGAGTGAGTGAGTGAATGTGTATATGAGTGGGTGACTGTGTGTGTGTGCATGTGTGTGCCTGACAGTCTGAATATGTGTGTGTTTCTGTGTGTAGGTGTGTGAGTGTGTGTGTGACATTGTGTGAGTGTGTGTGTGACATTGTGTGAGTGTGTGTGAGTGCATGTGAATCTGTGTGTGTTGGTGTGTGAGTAGGTGTGCGAGAGCTTGTGGCAGTGTGTGAGTGTGTGTGTTTGTGACATTCTGTGAATGTGTGTTGGTGTCTCTGTGTGTGTAGATGTGTGAGTGCAGCAGTGTGTGAGTGTGTGAGTGCGAATGAGTCTGTGAGTGTGTGCGGGTGTGAGTGTGTTTCTTTGTGAAATTTCAGTTGCGTGAGTTGGAGTGATTGTGTGAGTGTGTATATAAGTGTGCGATAGTGTGTGTGATTGTGTGTGAGTATGTGTGTGTGCCTATATGTGTTTGTGTCTATGTGTAGGTGCATAATTGTGTGTGTGCTATTGTGTGTGAGAATGTGGTTGTTTCTGTGTGTAGGTGTGTGAATGTGTGAGTGTGTTTGTGAGAGTGTAGTTGTGTGCGTGTTTGTGTGTGTGTGAGTGTGTATACGGGTGTGTGATTGTGTCTGAGTTTTTGTGATTGTGTGTGAGAATGTGAGTGAATGTGTCTGTGTGTATGTGTGTGAGTGTGTGAAACAGTGTCTCAGTCTTCGTGATTTTGTGTGGGTGTGTGAGAGTGTGTGTGAGCGTTTGAGTGTAGGTGTGTCTTTTTGAGTGCCTTTGTGGTTATTATATGTGTGTGTGTGAAAGTGTGTGTGTAAGTGTGAGTGGGAGTGAGAGTGGGACTGTGTGTACGAGTGTGTTATTGTGTGTGATTGTGTTTGTGGGTGAGTGTCTGAGCGTCTTTGTGTGCAGGTGTGTGTGTCTGACGGTTTTAGTGTGGGTGTGAGTGCATGTGACTCTGTGAGAGTGTGTGTGTAGTTGTGTGAGTGGGAGTGAGTGTGTGAATGTGTATACGATTGGGTGACTGTGTGTGAGTGTGTGTGATTGTGTGTGAGAATGTGTGTGTGTGAGTCTGTGTGTGTAGGTGTGTGATTGTGCCGAACCCTGTGTGATTGTGTGTGTTTGTGAGGGTGTGTGACAGTGTGTGTGAGTGTAGGAGTGTCTGAGTGCCTGTGTGATTTCTGTATGTGAGTGTGTGTGTGTTTGATGATGCGTTTGTTTGTGTGTGTGTAGGTGTGTTAGTGGGAGTGAGTGTGAATACGAGTGTGTGATTGTGTGTGAGTGTTTTTGTCTGTGAGTGGCTGTGAGTGTGTCTGTGAGTGCAGGTGAGAGTGCGTGACTATTTGTGAGTGTGTGTGTGATTGCATGTGAGCCTGTGTTTGTGCGTTGGTTTGTTTGTGTGTGAAGGTGTGCGTGTGTGTTTGACAGTGTTTGAGTGAGTGTTAGTGCATGTGTGTCTGTAAGTGTTTGTGTGAGTAGGTGTGTGAGTGTGTGTGACCGGGTGATTGTGTGTGTGAATGCGTGTGAGTCTGTGTGTCTGTGTGTTTGTGGGTGTGTCTACATGTGTGTAGGTGTGTGACTGTTTATGGCACTGTGTCATTGTGCGTGAGTGCTCATGTGTCTGTGTGTGTGTGTGAGTTTGTGAGAGTGTAGGTGTGATTGGGAATGAGTGTGTGAGTGTGTATATGAGTGTGTCATTGTGTTTGTGTGTGTGTGTGAGTGTGTTTTGCTTAGGTGTGTGCGTGACATTTTGTGTGTCTATGTGTGAGTGTATTTTTGTCTGAGTGTGTGTGTCTGTGTGTAAGTGTGAGAGTGTGCTAGGGTGTTTGTGAGAGTGAAGGTGTGTGAGTGGGAGTGAGTGAGTGAATGTGTATATGAGTAGGTGACTGTGTGTGTGTGCATGTGTGTGCCTGACAGTCTGAATATGTGGGTGTTTCTGTGTGTAGGTGTGTGAGTGTGTGTGTGACATTGTATGAGTGTGTGTGTGACATTGTGTGAGTGTGTGTGTGAGTGCATGTTAATCTGTGTGCGTCGGTGAGTGAGTAGGTGTGCGAGAGCTTGTGGCAGTGTGTGAGTGTGTGTGTTTGTGACATTCTGTGAATGTGTGTTGGTGTCTCTGTGTGTGTAATGTGTGAGTGCAGCAGTGTGTGAGTGTGTGAGTGCGAATGAGTCTGTGAGTGTGTGCGGGTGTGAGTGTGTTTCTTTGTGAAATTTCAGTTGCGTGAGTTGGAGTGATTGTGTGAGTGTGTATATAAGTGTGCGATAGTGTGTGAGTGTGTGTGATTGTGTGTGAGTATGTGTGTGTGCCTATATGTGTTTGTGTCTATGTGTAGGTGCGTAATTGTGTGTGTGCTATTGTGTGTGAGAATGTGGTTGTTTCTGTGTGTAGGTGTGTGAATGTGTGAGTGTGTTTGTGAGAGTGTAGTTGTGTGCGTGTTTGTGTGTGTGTGAGTGTGTATACGGGTGTGTGATTGTGTCTGAGTTTTTGTGATTGTGTGTGAGAATGTGAGTGAATGTGTCTGTGTGTATGTGTGTGAGTGTGTGAAACAGTGTCTCAGTCTTCGTGATTTTGTGTGGGTGTGTGAGAGTGTGTGTGAGCGTTTGAGTGTAGGTGTGTCTTTTTGAGTGCCTTTGTGGTTATTATATGTGTGTGTGTGTGAAAGTGTGTGTGTAAGTGGGAGTGGGAGTGAGAGTGGGACTGTGTGTACGAGTGTGTTATTGAGTGTGATTGTGTTTGTGGGTGAGTGTCTGAGCGTCTTTGTGTGCAGGTGTGTGTGTCTGACGGTTTTAGTGTGGGTGTGAGTGCATGTGACTCTGTGAGAGTGTGTGTGTAGTTGTGTGAGTGGGAGTGAGTGTGTGAATGTGTATACGATTGGGTGACTGTGTGTGAGTGTGTGTGATTGTGTGTGAGAATGTGTGTGTGTGAGTCTGTGTGTGTAGGTGTGTGATTGTGCCGAACCCTGTGTGATTGTGTGTGTTTGTGAGGGTGTGTGACAGTGTGTGTGAGTGTAGGAGTGTCTGAGTGCCTGTGTGATTTCTGTATGTGAGTGTGTGTGTGTTTGATGATGCGTTTGTTTGTGTGTGTGTAGGTGTGTTAGTGGGAGTGAGTGTGAATACGAGTGTGTGATTGTGTGTGAGTGTTTTTGTCTGTGAGTGGCTGTGAGTGTGTCTGTGAGTGCAGGTGAGAGTGCGTGACTATTTGTGAGTGTGTGTGTGATTGCATGTGAGCCTGTGTTTGTGTGTTGGTTTGTTTGTGTGTGTAGGTGTGCGTGTGTGTTTGACAGTGTTTGAGTGTGTGTTAGTGCATGTGTGTCTGTAAGTGTTTGTGTGAGTAGGTGTGTGAGTGTGTGTGACCGGGTGATTGTGTGTGTGAATGCGTGTGAGTCTGTGTGTCTGTGTGTTTGTGGGTGTGTCTACATGTGTGTAGGTGTGTGACTGTTTATGGCACTGTGTCATTGTGCGTGAGTGCTCATGTGTCTGTGTGTGTGTGTGAGTTTGTGAGAGTGTAGGTGTGATTGGGAATGAGTGTGTGAGTGTGTATATGAGTGTGTCATTGTGTTTGTGTGTGTGTGTGAGTGTGTTTTGTTTAGGTGTGTGCGTGACATTTTGTGTGTCTATGTGTGAGTGTATTTTTGTCTGAGTGTGTGTGTCTGTGTGTAAGTGTGAGAGTGTGCTAGGGTGTTTGTGAGAGTGAAGGTGTGTGAGTGGGAGTGAGTGAGTGAATGTGTATATGAGTGGGTGACTGTGTGTGTGTGCATGTGTGTGCCTGACAGTCTGAATATGTGTGTGTTTCTGTGTGTAGGTGTGTGAGTGTGTGTGTGACATTGTGTGAGTGTGTGTGTGACATTGTGTGAGTGTGTGTGAGTGCATGTGAATCTGTGTGTGTTGGTGTGTGAGTAGGTGTGCGAGAGCTTGTGGCAGTGTGTGAGTGTGTGTGTTTGTGACATTCTGTGAATGTGTGTTGGTGTCTCTGTGTGTGTAGATGTGTGAGTGCAGCAGTGTGTGAGTGTGTGAGTGCGAATGAGTCTGTGAGTGTGTGCGGGTGTGAGTGTGTTTCTTTGTGAAATTTCAGTTGCGTGAGTTGGAGTGATTGTGTGAGTGTGTATATAAGTGTGCGATAGTGTGTGTGATTGTGTGTGAGTATGTGTGTGTGCCTATATGTGTTTGTGTCTATGTGTAGGTGCGTAATTGTGTGTGTGCTATTGTGTGTGAGAATGTGGTTGTTTCTGTGTGTAGGTGTGTGAATGTGTGAGTGTGTTTGTGAGAGTGTAGTTGTGTGCGTGTTTGTGTGTGTGTGAGTGTGTATACGGGTGTGTGATTGTGTCTGAGTTTTTGTGATTGTGTGTGAGAATGTGAGTGAATGTGTCTGTGTGTATGTGTGTGAGTGTGTGAAACAGTGTCTCAGTCTTCGTGATTTTGTGTGGGTGTGTGAGAGTGTGTGTGAGCGTTTGAGTGTAGGTGTGTCTTTTTGAGTGCCTTTGTGGTTATTATATGTGTGTGTGTGAAAGTGTGTGTGTAAGTGTGAGTGGGAGTGAGAGTGGGACTGTGTGTACGAGTGTGTTATTGTGTGTGATTGTGTTTGTGGGTGAGTGTCTGAGCGTCTTTGTGTGCAGGTGTGTGTGTCTGACGGTTTTAGTGTGGGTGTGAGTGCATGTGACTCTGTGAGAGTGTGTGTGTAGTTGTGTGAGTGGGAGTGAGTGTGTGAATGTGTATACGATTGGGTGACTGTGTGTGAGTGTGTGTGATTGTGTGTGAGAATGTGTGTGTGTGAGTCTGTGTGTGTAGGTGTGTGATTGTGCCGAACCCTGTGTGATTGTGTGTGTTTGTGAGGGTGTGTGACAGTGTGTGTGAGTGTAGGAGTGTCTGAGTGCCTGTGTGATTTCTGTATGTGAGTGTGTGTGTGTTTGATGATGCGTTTGTTTGTGTGTGTGTAGGTGTGTTAGTGGGAGTGAGTGTGAATACGAGTGTGTGATTGTGTGTGAGTGTTTTTGTCTGTGAGTGGCTGTGAGTGTGTCTGTGAGTGCAGGTGAGAGTGCGTGACTATTTGTGAGTGTGTGTGTGATTGCATGTGAGCCTGTGTTTGTGCGTTGGTTTGTTTGTGTGTGAAGGTGTGCGTGTGTGTTTGACAGTGTTTGAGTGAGTGTTAGTGCATGTGTGTCTGTAAGTGTTTGTGTGAGTAGGTGTGTGAGTGTGTGTGACCGGGTGATTGTGTGTGTGAATGCGTGTGAGTCTGTGTGTCTGTGTGTTTGTGGGTGTGTCTACATGTGTGTAGGTGTGTGACTGTTTATGGCACTGTGTCATTGTGCGTGAGTGCTCATGTGTCTGTGTGTGTGTGTGAGTTTGTGAGAGTGTAGGTGTGATTGGGAATGAGTGTGTGAGTGTGTATATGAGTGTGTCATTGTGTTTGTGTGTGTGTGTGAGTGTGTTTTGCTTAGGTGTGTGCGTGACATTTTGTGTGTCTATGTGTGAGTGTATTTTTGTCTGAGTGTGTGTGTCTGTGTGTAAGTGTGAGAGTGTGCTAGGGTGTTTGTGAGAGTGAAGGTGTGTGAGTGGGAGTGAGTGAGTGAATGTGTATATGAGTAGGTGACTGTGTGTGTGTGCATGTGTGTGCCTGACAGTCTGAATATGTGGGTGTTTCTGTGTGTAGGTGTGTGAGTGTGTGTGTGACATTGTATGAGTGTGTGTGTGACATTGTGTGAGTGTGTGTGTGAGTGCATGTTAATCTGTGTGCGTCGGTGAGTGAGTAGGTGTGCGAGAGCTTGTGGCAGTGTGTGAGTGTGTGTGTTTGTGACATTCTGTGAATGTGTGTTGGTGTCTCTGTGTGTGTAATGTGTGAGTGCAGCAGTGTGTGAGTGTGTGAGTGCGAATGAGTCTGTGAGTGTGTGCGGGTGTGAGTGTGTTTCTTTGTGAAATTTCAGTTGCGTGAGTTGGAGTGATTGTGTGAGTGTGTATATAAGTGTGCGATAGTGTGTGAGTGTGTGTGATTGTGTGTGAGTATGTGTGTGTGCCTATATGTGTTTGTGTCTATGTGTAGGTGCGTAATTGTGTGTGTGCTATTGTGTGTGAGAATGTGGTTGTTTCTGTGTGTAGGTGTGTGAATGTGTGAGTGTGTTTGTGAGAGTGTAGTTGTGTGCGTGTTTGTGTGTGTGTGAGTGTGTATACGGGTGTGTGATTGTGTCTGAGTTTTTGTGATTGTGTGTGAGAATGTGAGTGAATGTGTCTGTGTGTATGTGTGTGAGTGTGTGAAACAGTGTCTCAGTCTTCGTGATTTTGTGTGGGTGTGTGAGAGTGTGTGTGAGCGTTTGAGTGTAGGTGTGTCTTTTTGAGTGCCTTTGTGGTTATTATATGTGTGTGTGTGTGAAAGTGTGTGTGTAAGTGGGAGTGGGAGTGAGAGTGGGACTGTGTGTACGAGTGTGTTATTGAGTGTGATTGTGTTTGTGGGTGAGTGTCTGAGCGTCTTTGTGTGCAGGTGTGTGTGTCTGACGGTTTTAGTGTGGGTGTGAGTGCATGTGACTCTGTGAGAGTGTGTGTGTAGTTGTGTGAGTGGGAGTGAGTGTGTGAATGTGTATACGATTGGGTGACTGTGTGTGAGTGTGTGTGATTGTGTGTGAGAATGTGTGTGTGTGAGTCTGTGTGTGTAGGTGTGTGATTGTGCCGAACCCTGTGTGATTGTGTGTGTTTGTGAGGGTGTGTGACAGTGTGTGTGAGTGTAGGAGTGTCTGAGTGCCTGTGTGATTTCTGTATGTGAGTGTGTGTGTGTTTGATGATGCGTTTGTTTGTGTGTGTGTAGGTGTGTTAGTGGGAGTGAGTGTGAATACGAGTGTGTGATTGTGTGTGAGTGTTTTTGTCTGTGAGTGGCTGTGAGTGTGTCTGTGAGTGCAGGTGAGAGTGCGTGACTATTTGTGAGTGTGTGTGTGATTGCATGTGAGCCTGTGTTTGTGTGTTGGTTTGTTTGTGTGTGTAGGTGTGCGTGTGTGTTTGACAGTGTTTGAGTGTGTGTTAGTGCATGTGTGTCTGTAAGTGTTTGTGTGAGTAGGTGTGTGAGTGTGTGTGACCGGGTGATTGTGTGTGTGAATGCGTGTGAGTCTGTGTGTCTGTGTGTTTGTGGGTGTGTCTACATGTGTGTAGGTGTGTGACTGTTTATGGCACTGTGTCATTGTGCGTGAGTGCTCATGTGTCTGTGTGTGTGTGTGAGTTTGTGAGAGTGTAGGTGTGATTGGGAATGAGTGTGTGAGTGTGTATATGAGTGTGTCATTGTGTTTGTGTGTGTGTGTGAGTGTGTTTTGTTTAGGTGTGTGCGTGACATTTTGTGTGTCTATGTGTGAGTGTATTTTTGTCTGAGTGTGTGTGTCTGTGTGTAAGTGTGAGAGTGTGCTAGGGTGTTTGTGAGAGTGAAGGTGTGTGAGTGGGAGTGAGTGAGTGAATGTGTATATGAGTGGGTGACTGTGTGTGTGTGCATGTGTGTGCCTGACAGTCTGAATATGTGTGTGTTTCTGTGTGTAGGTGTGTGAGTGTGTGTGTGACATTGTGTGAGTGTGTGTGTGACATTGTGTGAGTGTGTGTGAGTGCATGTGAATCTGTGTGTGTTGGTGTGTGAGTAGGTGTGCGAGAGCTTGTGGCAGTGTGTGAGTGTGTGTGTTTGTGACATTCTGTGAATGTGTGTTGGTGTCTCTGTGTGTGTAGATGTGTGAGTGCAGCAGTGTGTGAGTGTGTGAGTGCGAATGAGTCTGTGAGTGTGTGCGGGTGTGAGTGTGTTTCTTTGTGAAATTTCAGTTGCGTGAGTTGGAGTGATTGTGTGAGTGTGTATATAAGTGTGCGATAGTGTGTGTGATTGTGTGTGAGTATGTGTGTGTGCCTATATGTGTTTGTGTCTATGTGTAGGTGCGTAATTGTGTGTGTGCTATTGTGTGTGAGAATGTGGTTGTTTCTGTGTGTAGGTGTGTGAATGTGTGAGTGTGTTTGTGAGAGTGTAGTTGTGTGCGTGTTTGTGTGTGTGTGAGTGTGTATACGGGTGTGTGATTGTGTCTGAGTTTTTGTGATTGTGTGTGAGAATGTGAGTGAATGTGTCTGTGTGTATGTGTGTGAGTGTGTGAAACAGTGTCTCAGTCTTCGTGATTTTGTGTGGGTGTGTGAGAGTGTGTGTGAGCGTTTGAGTGTAGGTGTGTCTTTTTGAGTGCCTTTGTGGTTATTATATGTGTGTGTGTGAAAGTGTGTGTGTAAGTGTGAGTGGGAGTGAGAGTGGGACTGTGTGTACGAGTGTGTTATTGTGTGTGATTGTGTTTGTGGGTGAGTGTCTGAGCGTCTTTGTGTGCAGGTGTGTGTGTCTGACGGTTTTAGTGTGGGTGTGAGTGCATGTGACTCTGTGAGAGTGTGTGTGTAGTTGTGTGAGTGGGAGTGAGTGTGTGAATGTGTATACGATTGGGTGACTGTGTGTGAGTGTGTGTGATTGTGTGTGAGAATGTGTGTGTGTGAGTCTGTGTGTGTAGGTGTGTGATTGTGCCGAACCCTGTGTGATTGTGTGTGTTTGTGAGGGTGTGTGACAGTGTGTGTGAGTGTAGGAGTGTCTGAGTGCCTGTGTGATTTCTGTATGTGAGTGTGTGTGTGTTTGATGATGCGTTTGTTTGTGTGTGTGTAGGTGTGTTAGTGGGAGTGAGTGTGAATACGAGTGTGTGATTGTGTGTGAGTGTTTTTGTCTGTGAGTGGCTGTGAGTGTGTCTGTGAGTGCAGGTGAGAGTGCGTGACTATTTGTGAGTGTGTGTGTGATTGCATGTGAGCCTGTGTTTGTGCGTTGGTTTGTTTGTGTGTGAAGGTGTGCGTGTGTGTTTGACAGTGTTTGAGTGAGTGTTAGTGCATGTGTGTCTGTAAGTGTTTGTGTGAGTAGGTGTGTGAGTGTGTGTGACCGGGTGATTGTGTGTGTGAATGCGTGTGAGTCTGTGTGTCTGTGTGTTTGTGGGTGTGTCTACATGTGTGTAGGTGTGTGACTGTTTATGGCACTGTGTCATTGTGCGTGAGTGCTCATGTGTCTGTGTGTGTGTGTGAGTTTGTGAGAGTGTAGGTGTGATTGGGAATGAGTGTGTGAGTGTGTATATGAGTGTGTCATTGTGTTTGTGTGTGTGTGTGAGTGTGTTTTGCTTAGGTGTGTGCGTGACATTTTGTGTGTCTATGTGTGAGTGTATTTTTGTCTGAGTGTGTGTGTCTGTGTGTAAGTGTGAGAGTGTGCTAGGGTGTTTGTGAGAGTGAAGGTGTGTGAGTGGGAGTGAGTGAGTGAATGTGTATATGAGTAGGTGACTGTGTGTGTGTGCATGTGTGTGCCTGACAGTCTGAATATGTGGGTGTTTCTGTGTGTAGGTGTGTGAGTGTGTGTGTGACATTGTATGAGTGTGTGTGTGACATTGTGTGAGTGTGTGTGTGAGTGCATGTTAATCTGTGTGCGTCGGTGAGTGAGTAGGTGTGCGAGAGCTTGTGGCAGTGTGTGAGTGTGTGTGTTTGTGACATTCTGTGAATGTGTGTTGGTGTCTCTGTGTGTGTAATGTGTGAGTGCAGCAGTGTGTGAGTGTGTGAGTGCGAATGAGTCTGTGAGTGTGTGCGGGTGTGAGTGTGTTTCTTTGTGAAATTTCAGTTGCGTGAGTTGGAGTGATTGTGTGAGTGTGTATATAAGTGTGCGATAGTGTGTGAGTGTGTGTGATTGTGTGTGAGTATGTGTGTGTGCCTATATGTGTTTGTGTCTATGTGTAGGTGCGTAATTGTGTGTGTGCTATTGTGTGTGAGAATGTGGTTGTTTCTGTGTGTAGGTGTGTGAATGTGTGAGTGTGTTTGTGAGAGTGTAGTTGTGTGCGTGTTTGTGTGTGTGTGAGTGTGTATACGGGTGTGTGATTGTGTCTGAGTTTTTGTGATTGTGTGTGAGAATGTGAGTGAATGTGTCTGTGTGTATGTGTGTGAGTGTGTGAAACAGTGTCTCAGTCTTCGTGATTTTGTGTGGGTGTGTGAGAGTGTGTGTGAGCGTTTGAGTGTAGGTGTGTCTTTTTGAGTGCCTTTGTGGTTATTATATGTGTGTGTGTGTGAAAGTGTGTGTGTAAGTGGGAGTGGGAGTGAGAGTGGGACTGTGTGTACGAGTGTGTTATTGAGTGTGATTGTGTTTGTGGGTGAGTGTCTGAGCGTCTTTGTGTGCAGGTGTGTGTGTCTGACGGTTTTAGTGTGGGTGTGAGTGCATGTGACTCTGTGAGAGTGTGTGTGTAGTTGTGTGAGTGGGAGTGAGTGTGTGAATGTGTATACGATTGGGTGACTGTGTGTGAGTGTGTGTGATTGTGTGTGAGAATGTGTGTGTGTGAGTCTGTGTGTGTAGGTGTGTGATTGTGCCGAACCCTGTGTGATTGTGTGTGTTTGTGAGGGTGTGTGACAGTGTGTGTGAGTGTAGGAGTGTCTGAGTGCCTGTGTGATTTCTGTATGTGAGTGTGTGTGTGTTTGATGATGCGTTTGTTTGTGTGTGTGTAGGTGTGTTAGTGGGAGTGAGTGTGAATACGAGTGTGTGATTGTGTGTGAGTGTTTTTGTCTGTGAGTGGCTGTGAGTGTGTCTGTGAGTGCAGGTGAGAGTGCGTGACTATTTGTGAGTGTGTGTGTGATTGCATGTGAGCCTGTGTTTGTGTGTTGGTTTGTTTGTGTGTGTAGGTGTGCGTGTGTGTTTGACAGTGTTTGAGTGTGTGTTAGTGCATGTGTGTCTGTAAGTGTTTGTGTGAGTAGGTGTGTGAGTGTGTGTGACCGGGTGATTGTGTGTGTGAATGCGTGTGAGTCTGTGTGTCTGTGTGTTTGTGGGTGTGTCTACATGTGTGTAGGTGTGTGACTGTTTATGGCACTGTGTCATTGTGCGTGAGTGCTCATGTGTCTGTGTGTGTGTGTGAGTTTGTGAGAGTGTAGGTGTGATTGGGAATGAGTGTGTGAGTGTGTATATGAGTGTGTCATTGTGTTTGTGTGTGTGTGTGAGTGTGTTTTGTTTAGGTGTGTGCGTGACATTTTGTGTGTCTATGTGTGAGTGTATTTTTGTCTGAGTGTGTGTGTCTGTGTGTAAGTGTGAGAGTGTGCTAGGGTGTTTGTGAGAGTGAAGGTGTGTGAGTGGGAGTGAGTGAGTGAATGTGTATATGAGTGGGTGACTGTGTGTGTGTGCATGTGTGTGCCTGACAGTCTGAATATGTGTGTGTTTCTGTGTGTAGGTGTGTGAGTGTGTGTGACATTGTGTGAGTGTGTGTGTGACATTGTGTGAGTGTGTGTGAGTGCATGTGAATCTGTGTGTGTTGGTGTGTGAGTAGGTGTGCGAGAGCTTGTGGCAGTGTGTGAGTGTGTGTGTTTGTGACATTCTGTGAATGTGTGTTGGTGTCTCTGTGTGTGTAGATGTGTGAGTGCAGCAGTGTGTGAGTGTGTGAGTGCGAATGAGTCTGTGAGTGTGTGCGGGTGTGAGTGTGTTTCTTTGTGAAATTTCAGTTGCGTGAGTTGGAGTGATTGTGTGAGTGTGTATATAAGTGTGCGATAGTGTGTGTGATTGTGTGTGAGTATGTGTGTGTGCCTATATGTGTTTGTGTCTATGTGTAGGTGCGTAATTGTGTGTGTGCTATTGTGTGTGAGAATGTGGTTGTTTCTGTGTGTAGGTGTGTGAATGTGTGAGTGTGTTTGTGAGAGTGTAGTTGTGTGCGTGTTTGTGTGTGTGTGAGTGTGTATACGGGTGTGTGATTGTGTCTGAGTTTTTGTGATTGTGTGTGAGAATGTGAGTGAATGTGTCTGTGTGTATGTGTGTGAGTGTGTGAAACAGTGTCTCAGTCTTCGTGATTTTGTGTGGGTGTGTGAGAGTGTGTGTGAGCGTTTGAGTGTAGGTGTGTCTTTTTGAGTGCCTTTGTGGTTATTATATGTGTGTGTGTGAAAGTGTGTGTGTAAGTGTGAGTGGGAGTGAGAGTGGGACTGTGTGTACGAGTGTGTTATTGTGTGTGATTGTGTTTGTGGGTGAGTGTCTGAGCGTCTTTGTGTGCAGGTGTGTGTGTCTGACGGTTTTAGTGTGGGTGTGAGTGCATGTGACTCTGTGAGAGTGTGTGTGTAGTTGTGTGAGTGGGAGTGAGTGTGTGAATGTGTATACGATTGGGTGACTGTGTGTGAGTGTGTGTGATTGTGTGTGAGAATGTGTGTGTGTGAGTCTGTGTGTGTAGGTGTGTGATTGTGCCGAACCCTGTGTGATTGTGTGTGTTTGTGAGGGTGTGTGACAGTGTGTGTGAGTGTAGGAGTGTCTGAGTGCCTGTGTGATTTCTGTATGTGAGTGTGTGTGTGTTTGATGATGCGTTTGTTTGTGTGTGTGTAGGTGTGTTAGTGGGAGTGAGTGTGAATACGAGTGTGTGATTGTGTGTGAGTGTTTTTGTCTGTGAGTGGCTGTGAGTGTGTCTGTGAGTGCAGGTGAGAGTGCGTGACTATTTGTGAGTGTGTGTGTGATTGCATGTGAGCCTGTGTTTGTGCGTTGGTTTGTTTGTGTGTGAAGGTGTGCGTGTGTGTTTGACAGTGTTTGAGTGAGTGTTAGTGCATGTGTGTCTGTAAGTGTTTGTGTGAGTAGGTGTGTGAGTGTGTGTGACCGGGTGATTGTGTGTGTGAATGCGTGTGAGTCTGTGTGTCTGTGTGTTTGTGGGTGTGTCTACATGTGTGTAGGTGTGTGACTGTTTATGGCACTGTGTCATTGTGCGTGAGTGCTCATGTGTCTGTGTGTGTGTGTGAGTTTGTGAGAGTGTAGGTGTGATTGGGAATGAGTGTGTGAGTGTGTATATGAGTGTGTCATTGTGTTTGTGTGTGTGTGTGAGTGTGTTTTGCTTAGGTGTGTGCGTGACATTTTGTGTGTCTATGTGTGAGTGTATTTTTGTCTGAGTGTGTGTGTCTGTGTGTAAGTGTGAGAGTGTGCTAGGGTGTTTGTGAGAGTGAAGGTGTGTGAGTGGGAGTGAGTGAGTGAATGTGTATATGAGTAGGTGACTGTGTGTGTGTGCATGTGTGTGCCTGACAGTCTGAATATGTGGGTGTTTCTGTGTGTAGGTGTGTGAGTGTGTGTGTGACATTGTATGAGTGTGTGTGTGACATTGTGTGAGTGTGTGTGTGAGTGCATGTTAATCTGTGTGCGTCGGTGAGTGAGTAGGTGTGCGAGAGCTTGTGGCAGTGTGTGAGTGTGTGTGTTTGTGACATTCTGTGAATGTGTGTTGGTGTCTCTGTGTGTGTAATGTGTGAGTGCAGCAGTGTGTGAGTGTGTGAGTGCGAATGAGTCTGTGAGTGTGTGCGGGTGTGAGTGTGTTTCTTTGTGAAATTTCAGTTGCGTGAGTTGGAGTGATTGTGTGAGTGTGTATATAAGTGTGCGATAGTGTGTGAGTGTGTGTGATTGTGTGTGAGTATGTGTGTGTGCCTATATGTGTTTGTGTCTATGTGTAGGTGCGTAATTGTGTGTGTGCTATTGTGTGTGAGAATGTGGTTGTTTCTGTGTGTAGGTGTGTGAATGTGTGAGTGTGTTTGTGAGAGTGTAGTTGTGTGCGTGTTTGTGTGTGTGTGAGTGTGTATACGGGTGTGTGATTGTGTCTGAGTTTTTGTGATTGTGTGTGAGAATGTGAGTGAATGTGTCTGTGTGTATGTGTGTGAGTGTGTGAAACAGTGTCTCAGTCTTCGTGATTTTGTGTGGGTGTGTGAGAGTGTGTGTGAGCGTTTGAGTGTAGGTGTGTCTTTTTGAGTGCCTTTGTGGTTATTATATGTGTGTGTGTGTGAAAGTGTGTGTGTAAGTGGGAGTGGGAGTGAGAGTGGGACTGTGTGTACGAGTGTGTTATTGAGTGTGATTGTGTTTGTGGGTGAGTGTCTGAGCGTCTTTGTGTGCAGGTGTGTGTGTCTGACGGTTTTAGTGTGGGTGTGAGTGCATGTGACTCTGTGAGAGTGTGTGTGTAGTTGTGTGAGTGGGAGTGAGTGTGTGAATGTGTATACGATTGGGTGACTGTGTGTGAGTGTGTGTGATTGTGTGTGAGAATGTGTGTGTGTGAGTCTGTGTGTGTAGGTGTGTGATTGTGCCGAACCCTGTGTGATTGTGTGTGTTTGTGAGGGTGTGTGACAGTGTGTGTGAGTGTAGGAGTGTCTGAGTGCCTGTGTGATTTCTGTATGTGAGTGTGTGTGTGTTTGATGATGCGTTTGTTTGTGTGTGTGTAGGTGTGTTAGTGGGAGTGAGTGTGAATACGAGTGTGTGATTGTGTGTGAGTGTTTTTGTCTGTGAGTGGCTGTGAGTGTGTCTGTGAGTGCAGGTGAGAGTGCGTGACTATTTGTGAGTGTGTGTGTGATTGCATGTGAGCCTGTGTTTGTGTGTTGGTTTGTTTGTGTGTGTAGGTGTGCGTGTGTGTTTGACAGTGTTTGAGTGTGTGTTAGTGCATGTGTGTCTGTAAGTGTTTGTGTGAGTAGGTGTGTGAGTGTGTGTGACCGGGTGATTGTGTGTGTGAATGCGTGTGAGTCTGTGTGTCTGTGTGTTTGTGGGTGTGTCTACATGTGTGTAGGTGTGTGACTGTTTATGGCACTGTGTCATTGTGCGTGAGTGCTCATGTGTCTGTGTGTGTGTGTGAGTTTGTGAGAGTGTAGGTGTGATTGGGAATGAGTGTGTGAGTGTGTATATGAGTGTGTCATTGTGTTTGTGTGTGTGTGTGAGTGTGTTTTGTTTAGGTGTGTGCGTGACATTTTGTGTGTCTATGTGTGAGTGTATTTTTGTCTGAGTGTGTGTGTCTGTGTGTAAGTGTGAGAGTGTGCTAGGGTGTTTGTGAGAGTGAAGGTGTGTGAGTGGGAGTGAGTGAGTGAATGTGTATATGAGTGGGTGACTGTGTGTGTGTGCATGTGTGTGCCTGACAGTCTGAATATGTGTGTGTTTCTGTGTGTAGGTGTGTGAGTGTGTGTGTGACATTGTGTGAGTGTGTGTGTGACATTGTGTGAGTGTGTGTGAGTGCATGTGAATCTGTGTGTGTTGGTGTGTGAGTAGGTGTGCGAGAGCTTGTGGCAGTGTGTGAGTGTGTGTGTTTGTGACATTCTGTGAATGTGTGTTGGTGTCTCTGTGTGTGTAGATGTGTGAGTGCAGCAGTGTGTGAGTGTGTGAGTGCGAATGAGTCTGTGAGTGTGTGCGGGTGTGAGTGTGTTTCTTTGTGAAATTTCAGTTGCGTGAGTTGGAGTGATTGTGTGAGTGTGTATATAAGTGTGCGATAGTGTGTGTGATTGTGTGTGAGTATGTGTGTGTGCCTATATGTGTTTGTGTCTATGTGTAGGTGCGTAATTGTGTGTGTGCTATTGTGTGTGAGAATGTGGTTGTTTCTGTGTGTAGGTGTGTGAATGTGTGAGTGTGTTTGTGAGAGTGTAGTTGTGTGCGTGTTTGTGTGTGTGTGAGTGTGTATACGGGTGTGTGATTGTGTCTGAGTTTTTGTGATTGTGTGTGAGAATGTGAGTGAATGTGTCTGTGTGTATGTGTGTGAGTGTGTGAAACAGTGTCTCAGTCTTCGTGATTTTGTGTGGGTGTGTGAGAGTGTGTGTGAGCGTTTGAGTGTAGGTGTGTCTTTTTGAGTGCCTTTGTGGTTATTATATGTGTGTGTGTGAAAGTGTGTGTGTAAGTGTGAGTGGGAGTGAGAGTGGGACTGTGTGTACGAGTGTGTTATTGTGTGTGATTGTGTTTGTGGGTGAGTGTCTGAGCGTCTTTGTGTGCAGGTGTGTGTGTCTGACGGTTTTAGTGTGGGTGTGAGTGCATGTGACTCTGTGAGAGTGTGTGTGTAGTTGTGTGAGTGGGAGTGAGTGTGTGAATGTGTATACGATTGGGTGACTGTGTGTGAGTGTGTGTGATTGTGTGTGAGAATGTGTGTGTGTGAGTCTGTGTGTGTAGGTGTGTGATTGTGCCGAACCCTGTGTGATTGTGTGTGTTTGTGAGGGTGTGTGACAGTGTGTGTGAGTGTAGGAGTGTCTGAGTGCCTGTGTGATTTCTGTATGTGAGTGTGTGTGTGTTTGATGATGCGTTTGTTTGTGTGTGTGTAGGTGTGTTAGTGGGAGTGAGTGTGAATACGAGTGTGTGATTGTGTGTGAGTGTTTTTGTCTGTGAGTGGCTGTGAGTGTGTCTGTGAGTGCAGGTGAGAGTGCGTGACTATTTGTGAGTGTGTGTGTGATTGCATGTGAGCCTGTGTTTGTGCGTTGGTTTGTTTGTGTGTGAAGGTGTGCGTGTGTGTTTGACAGTGTTTGAGTGAGTGTTAGTGCATGTGTGTCTGTAAGTGTTTGTGTGAGTAGGTGTGTGAGTGTGTGTGACCGGGTGATTGTGTGTGTGAATGCGTGTGAGTCTGTGTGTCTGTGTGTTTGTGGGTGTGTCTACATGTGTGTAGGTGTGTGACTGTTTATGGCACTGTGTCATTGTGCGTGAGTGCTCATGTGTCTGTGTGTGTGTGTGAGTTTGTGAGAGTGTAGGTGTGATTGGGAATGAGTGTGTGAGTGTGTATATGAGTGTGTCATTGTGTTTGTGTGTGTGTGTGAGTGTGTTTTGCTTAGGTGTGTGCGTGACATTTTGTGTGTCTATGTGTGAGTGTATTTTTGTCTGAGTGTGTGTGTCTGTGTGTAAGTGTGAGAGTGTGCTAGGGTGTTTGTGAGAGTGAAGGTGTGTGAGTGGGAGTGAGTGAGTGAATGTGTATATGAGTAGGTGACTGTGTGTGTGTGCATGTGTGTGCCTGACAGTCTGAATATGTGGGTGTTTCTGTGTGTAGGTGTGTGAGTGTGTGTGTGACATTGTATGAGTGTGTGTGTGACATTGTGTGAGTGTGTGTGTGAGTGCATGTTAATCTGTGTGCGTCGGTGAGTGAGTAGGTGTGCGAGAGCTTGTGGCAGTGTGTGAGTGTGTGTGTTTGTGACATTCTGTGAATGTGTGTTGGTGTCTCTGTGTGTGTAATGTGTGAGTGCAGCAGTGTGTGAGTGTGTGAGTGCGAATGAGTCTGTGAGTGTGTGCGGGTGTGAGTGTGTTTCTTTGTGAAATTTCAGTTGCGTGAGTTGGAGTGATTGTGTGAGTGTGTATATAAGTGTGCGATAGTGTGTGAGTGTGTGTGATTGTGTGTGAGTATGTGTGTGTGCCTATATGTGTTTGTGTCTATGTGTAGGTGCGTAATTGTGTGTGTGCTATTGTGTGTGAGAATGTGGTTGTTTCTGTGTGTAGGTGTGTGAATGTGTGAGTGTGTTTGTGAGAGTGTAGTTGTGTGCGTGTTTGTGTGTGTGTGAGTGTGTATACGGGTGTGTGATTGTGTCTGAGTTTTTGTGATTGTGTGTGAGAATGTGAGTGAATGTGTCTGTGTGTATGTGTGTGAGTGTGTGAAACAGTGTCTCAGTCTTCGTGATTTTGTGTGGGTGTGTGAGAGTGTGTGTGAGCGTTTGAGTGTAGGTGTGTCTTTTTGAGTGCCTTTGTGGTTATTATATGTGTGTGTGTGTGAAAGTGTGTGTGTAAGTGGGAGTGGGAGTGAGAGTGGGACTGTGTGTACGAGTGTGTTATTGAGTGTGATTGTGTTTGTGGGTGAGTGTCTGAGCGTCTTTGTGTGCAGGTGTGTGTGTCTGACGGTTTTAGTGTGGGTGTGAGTGCATGTGACTCTGTGAGAGTGTGTGTGTAGTTGTGTGAGTGGGAGTGAGTGTGTGAATGTGTATACGATTGGGTGACTGTGTGTGAGTGTGTGTGATTGTGTGTGAGAATGTGTGTGTGTGAGTCTGTGTGTGTAGGTGTGTGATTGTGCCGAACCCTGTGTGATTGTGTGTGTTTGTGAGGGTGTGTGACAGTGTGTGTGAGTGTAGGAGTGTCTGAGTGCCTGTGTGATTTCTGTATGTGAGTGTGTGTGTGTTTGATGATGCGTTTGTTTGTGTGTGTGTAGGTGTGTTAGTGGGAGTGAGTGTGAATACGAGTGTGTGATTGTGTGTGAGTGTTTTTGTCTGTGAGTGGCTGTGAGTGTGTCTGTGAGTGCAGGTGAGAGTGCGTGACTATTTGTGAGTGTGTGTGTGATTGCATGTGAGCCTGTGTTTGTGTGTTGGTTTGTTTGTGTGTGTAGGTGTGCGTGTGTGTTTGACAGTGTTTGAGTGTGTGTTAGTGCATGTGTGTCTGTAAGTGTTTGTGTGAGTAGGTGTGTGAGTGTGTGTGACCGGGTGATTGTGTGTGTGAATGCGTGTGAGTCTGTGTGTCTGTGTGTTTGTGGGTGTGTCTACATGTGTGTAGGTGTGTGACTGTTTATGGCACTGTGTCATTGTGCGTGAGTGCTCATGTGTCTGTGTGTGTGTGTGAGTTTGTGAGAGTGTAGGTGTGATTGGGAATGAGTGTGTGAGTGTGTATATGAGTGTGTCATTGTGTTTGTGTGTGTGTGTGAGTGTGTTTTGTTTAGGTGTGTGCGTGACATTTTGTGTGTCTATGTGTGAGTGTATTTTTGTCTGAGTGTGTGTGTCTGTGTGTAAGTGTGAGAGTGTGCTAGGGTGTTTGTGAGAGTGAAGGTGTGTGAGTGGGAGTGAGTGAGTGAATGTGTATATGAGTGGGTGACTGTGTGTGTGTGCATGTGTGTGCCTGACAGTCTGAATATGTGTGTGTTTCTGTGTGTAGGTGTGTGAGTGTGTGTGACATTGTGTGAGTGTGTGTGTGACATTGTGTGAGTGTGTGTGAGTGCATGTGAATCTGTGTGTGTTGGTGTGTGAGTAGGTGTGCGAGAGCTTGTGGCAGTGTGTGAGTGTGTGTGTTTGTGACATTCTGTGAATGTGTGTTGGTGTCTCTGTGTGTGTAGATGTGTGAGTGCAGCAGTGTGTGAGTGTGTGAGTGCGAATGAGTCTGTGAGTGTGTGCGGGTGTGAGTGTGTTTCTTTGTGAAATTTCAGTTGCGTGAGTTGGAGTGATTGTGTGAGTGTGTATATAAGTGTGCGATAGTGTGTGTGATTGTGTGTGAGTATGTGTGTGTGCCTATATGTGTTTGTGTCTATGTGTAGGTGCATAATTGTGTGTGTGCTATTGTGTGTGAGAATGTGGTTGTTTCTGTGTGTAGGTGTGTGAATGTGTGAGTGTGTTTGTGAGAGTGTAGTTGTGTGCGTGTTTGTGTGTGTGTGAGTGTGTATACGGGTGTGTGATTGTGTCTGAGTTTTTGTGATTGTGTGTGAGAATGTGAGTGAATGTGTCTGTGTGTATGTGTGTGAGTGTGTGAAACAGTGTCTCAGTCTTCGTGATTTTGTGTGGGTGTGTGAGAGTGTGTGTGAGCGTTTGAGTGTAGGTGTGTCTTTTTGAGTGCCTTTGTGGTTATTATATGTGTGTGTGTGAAAGTGTGTGTGTAAGTGTGAGTGGGAGTGAGAGTGGGACTGTGTGTACGAGTGTGTTATTGTGTGTGATTGTGTTTGTGGGTGAGTGTCTGAGCGTCTTTGTGTGCAGGTGTGTGTGTCTGACGGTTTTAGTGTGGGTGTGAGTGCATGTGACTCTGTGAGAGTGTGTGTGTAGTTGTGTGAGTGGGAGTGAGTGTGTGAATGTGTATACGATTGGGTGACTGTGTGTGAGTGTGTGTGATTGTGTGTGAGAATGTGTGTGTGTGAGTCTGTGTGTGTAGGTGTGTGATTGTGCCGAACCCTGTGTGATTGTGTGTGTTTGTGAGGGTGTGTGACAGTGTGTGTGAGTGTAGGAGTGTCTGAGTGCCTGTGTGATTTCTGTATGTGAGTGTGTGTGTGTTTGATGATGCGTTTGTTTGTGTGTGTGTAGGTGTGTTAGTGGGAGTGAGTGTGAATACGAGTGTGTGATTGTGTGTGAGTGTTTTTGTCTGTGAGTGGCTGTGAGTGTGTCTGTGAGTGCAGGTGAGAGTGCGTGACTATTTGTGAGTGTGTGTGTGATTGCATGTGAGCCTGTGTTTGTGCGTTGGTTTGTTTGTGTGTGAAGGTGTGCGTGTGTGTTTGACAGTGTTTGAGTGAGTGTTAGTGCATGTGTGTCTGTAAGTGTTTGTGTGAGTAGGTGTGTGAGTGTGTGTGACCGGGTGATTGTGTGTGTGAATGCGTGTGAGTCTGTGTGTCTGTGTGTTTGTGGGTGTGTCTACATGTGTGTAGGTGTGTGACTGTTTATGGCACTGTGTCATTGTGCGTGAGTGCTCATGTGTCTGTGTGTGTGTGTGAGTTTGTGAGAGTGTAGGTGTGATTGGGAATGAGTGTGTGAGTGTGTATATGAGTGTGTCATTGTGTTTGTGTGTGTGTGTGAGTGTGTTTTGCTTAGGTGTGTGCGTGACATTTTGTGTGTCTATGTGTGAGTGTATTTTTGTCTGAGTGTGTGTGTCTGTGTGTAAGTGTGAGAGTGTGCTAGGGTGTTTGTGAGAGTGAAGGTGTGTGAGTGGGAGTGAGTGAGTGAATGTGTATATGAGTAGGTGACTGTGTGTGTGTGCATGTGTGTGCCTGACAGTCTGAATATGTGGGTGTTTCTGTGTGTAGGTGTGTGAGTGTGTGTGTGACATTGTATGAGTGTGTGTGTGACATTGTGTGAGTGTGTGTGTGAGTGCATGTTAATCTGTGTGCGTCGGTGAGTGAGTAGGTGTGCGAGAGCTTGTGGCAGTGTGTGAGTGTGTGTGTTTGTGACATTCTGTGAATGTGTGTTGGTGTCTCTGTGTGTGTAATGTGTGAGTGCAGCAGTGTGTGAGTGTGTGAGTGCGAATGAGTCTGTGAGTGTGTGCGGGTGTGAGTGTGTTTCTTTGTGAAATTTCAGTTGCGTGAGTTGGAGTGATTGTGTGAGTGTGTATATAAGTGTGCGATAGTGTGTGAGTGTGTGTGATTGTGTGTGAGTATGTGTGTGTGCCTATATGTGTTTGTGTCTATGTGTAGGTGCGTAATTGTGTGTGTGCTATTGTGTGTGAGAATGTGGTTGTTTCTGTGTGTAGGTGTGTGAATGTGTGAGTGTGTTTGTGAGAGTGTAGTTGTGTGCGTGTTTGTGTGTGTGTGAGTGTGTATACGGGTGTGTGATTGTGTCTGAGTTTTTGTGATTGTGTGTGAGAATGTGAGTGAATGTGTCTGTGTGTATGTGTGTGAGTGTGTGAAACAGTGTCTCAGTCTTCGTGATTTTGTGTGGGTGTGTGAGAGTGTGTGTGAGCGTTTGAGTGTAGGTGTGTCTTTTTGAGTGCCTTTGTGGTTATTATATGTGTGTGTGTGTGAAAGTGTGTGTGTAAGTGGGAGTGGGAGTGAGAGTGGGACTGTGTGTACGAGTGTGTTATTGAGTGTGATTGTGTTTGTGGGTGAGTGTCTGAGCGTCTTTGTGTGCAGGTGTGTGTGTCTGACGGTTTTAGTGTGGGTGTGAGTGCATGTGACTCTGTGAGAGTGTGTGTGTAGTTGTGTGAGTGGGAGTGAGTGTGTGAATGTGTATACGATTGGGTGACTGTGTGTGAGTGTGTGTGATTGTGTGTGAGAATGTGTGTGTGTGAGTCTGTGTGTGTAGGTGTGTGATTGTGCCGAACCCTGTGTGATTGTGTGTGTTTGTGAGGGTGTGTGACAGTGTGTGTGAGTGTAGGAGTGTCTGAGTGCCTGTGTGATTTCTGTATGTGAGTGTGTGTGTGTTTGATGATGCGTTTGTTTGTGTGTGTGTAGGTGTGTTAGTGGGAGTGAGTGTGAATACGAGTGTGTGATTGTGTGTGAGTGTTTTTGTCTGTGAGTGGCTGTGAGTGTGTCTGTGAGTGCAGGTGAGAGTGCGTGACTATTTGTGAGTGTGTGTGTGATTGCATGTGAGCCTGTGTTTGTGTGTTGGTTTGTTTGTGTGTGTAGGTGTGCGTGTGTGTTTGACAGTGTTTGAGTGTGTGTTAGTGCATGTGTGTCTGTAAGTGTTTGTGTGAGTAGGTGTGTGAGTGTGTGTGACCGGGTGATTGTGTGTGTGAATGCGTGTGAGTCTGTGTGTCTGTGTGTTTGTGGGTGTGTCTACATGTGTGTAGGTGTGTGACTGTTTATGGCACTGTGTCATTGTGCGTGAGTGCTCATGTGTCTGTGTGTGTGTGTGAGTTTGTGAGAGTGTAGGTGTGATTGGGAATGAGTGTGTGAGTGTGTATATGAGTGTGTCATTGTGTTTGTGTGTGTGTGTGAGTGTGTTTTGTTTAGGTGTGTGCGTGACATTTTGTGTGTCTATGTGTGAGTGTATTTTTGTCTGAGTGTGTGTGTCTGTGTGTAAGTGTGAGAGTGTGCTAGGGTGTTTGTGAGAGTGAAGGTGTGTGAGTGGGAGTGAGTGAGTGAATGTGTATATGAGTGGGTGACTGTGTGTGTGTGCATGTGTGTGCCTGACAGTCTGAATATGTGTGTGTTTCTGTGTGTAGGTGTGTGAGTGTGTGTGTGACATTGTGTGAGTGTGTGTGTGACATTGTGTGAGTGTGTGTGAGTGCATGTGAATCTGTGTGTGTTGGTGTGTGAGTAGGTGTGCGAGAGCTTGTGGCAGTGTGTGAGTGTGTGTGTTTGTGACATTCTGTGAATGTGTGTTGGTGTCTCTGTGTGTGTAGATGTGTGAGTGCAGCAGTGTGTGAGTGTGTGAGTGCGAATGAGTCTGTGAGTGTGTGCGGGTGTGAGTGTGTTTCTTTGTGAAATTTCAGTTGCGTGAGTTGGAGTGATTGTGTGAGTGTGTATATAAGTGTGCGATAGTGTGTGTGATTGTGTGTGAGTATGTGTGTGTGCCTATATGTGTTTGTGTCTATGTGTAGGTGCGTAATTGTGTGTGTGCTATTGTGTGTGAGAATGTGGTTGTTTCTGTGTGTAGGTGTGTGAATGTGTGAGTGTGTTTGTGAGAGTGTAGTTGTGTGCGTGTTTGTGTGTGTGTGAGTGTGTATACGGGTGTGTGATTGTGTCTGAGTTTTTGTGATTGTGTGTGAGAATGTGAGTGAATGTGTCTGTGTGTATGTGTGTGAGTGTGTGAAACAGTGTCTCAGTCTTCGTGATTTTGTGTGGGTGTGTGAGAGTGTGTGTGAGCGTTTGAGTGTAGGTGTGTCTTTTTGAGTGCCTTTGTGGTTATTATATGTGTGTGTGTGAAAGTGTGTGTGTAAGTGTGAGTGGGAGTGAGAGTGGGACTGTGTGTACGAGTGTGTTATTGTGTGTGATTGTGTTTGTGGGTGAGTGTCTGAGCGTCTTTGTGTGCAGGTGTGTGTGTCTGACGGTTTTAGTGTGGGTGTGAGTGCATGTGACTCTGTGAGAGTGTGTGTGTAGTTGTGTGAGTGGGAGTGAGTGTGTGAATGTGTATACGATTGGGTGACTGTGTGTGAGTGTGTGTGATTGTGTGTGAGAATGTGTGTGTGTGAGTCTGTGTGTGTAGGTGTGTGATTGTGCCGAACCCTGTGTGATTGTGTGTGTTTGTGAGGGTGTGTGACAGTGTGTGTGAGTGTAGGAGTGTCTGAGTGCCTGTGTGATTTCTGTATGTGAGTGTGTGTGTGTTTGATGATGCGTTTGTTTGTGTGTGTGTAGGTGTGTTAGTGGGAGTGAGTGTGAATACGAGTGTGTGATTGTGTGTGAGTGTTTTTGTCTGTGAGTGGCTGTGAGTGTGTCTGTGAGTGCAGGTGAGAGTGCGTGACTATTTGTGAGTGTGTGTGTGATTGCATGTGAGCCTGTGTTTGTGCGTTGGTTTGTTTGTGTGTGAAGGTGTGCGTGTGTGTTTGACAGTGTTTGAGTGAGTGTTAGTGCATGTGTGTCTGTAAGTGTTTGTGTGAGTAGGTGTGTGAGTGTGTGTGACCGGGTGATTGTGTGTGTGAATGCGTGTGAGTCTGTGTGTCTGTGTGTTTGTGGGTGTGTCTACATGTGTGTAGGTGTGTGACTGTTTATGGCACTGTGTCATTGTGCGTGAGTGCTCATGTGTCTGTGTGTGTGTGTGAGTTTGTGAGAGTGTAGGTGTGATTGGGAATGAGTGTGTGAGTGTGTATATGAGTGTGTCATTGTGTTTGTGTGTGTGTGTGAGTGTGTTTTGCTTAGGTGTGTGCGTGACATTTTGTGTGTCTATGTGTGAGTGTATTTTTGTCTGAGTGTGTGTGTCTGTGTGTAAGTGTGAGAGTGTGCTAGGGTGTTTGTGAGAGTGAAGGTGTGTGAGTGGGAGTGAGTGAGTGAATGTGTATATGAGTAGGTGACTGTGTGTGTGTGCATGTGTGTGCCTGACAGTCTGAATATGTGGGTGTTTCTGTGTGTAGGTGTGTGAGTGTGTGTGTGACATTGTATGAGTGTGTGTGTGACATTGTGTGAGTGTGTGTGTGAGTGCATGTTAATCTGTGTGCGTCGGTGAGTGAGTAGGTGTGCGAGAGCTTGTGGCAGTGTGTGAGTGTGTGTGTTTGTGACATTCTGTGAATGTGTGTTGGTGTCTCTGTGTGTGTAATGTGTGAGTGCAGCAGTGTGTGAGTGTGTGAGTGCGAATGAGTCTGTGAGTGTGTGCGGGTGTGAGTGTGTTTCTTTGTGAAATTTCAGTTGCGTGAGTTGGAGTGATTGTGTGAGTGTGTATATAAGTGTGCGATAGTGTGTGAGTGTGTGTGATTGTGTGTGAGTATGTGTGTGTGCCTATATGTGTTTGTGTCTATGTGTAGGTGCGTAATTGTGTGTGTGCTATTGTGTGTGAGAATGTGGTTGTTTCTGTGTGTAGGTGTGTGAATGTGTGAGTGTGTTTGTGAGAGTGTAGTTGTGTGCGTGTTTGTGTGTGTGTGAGTGTGTATACGGGTGTGTGATTGTGTCTGAGTTTTTGTGATTGTGTGTGAGAATGTGAGTGAATGTGTCTGTGTGTATGTGTGTGAGTGTGTGAAACAGTGTCTCAGTCTTCGTGATTTTGTGTGGGTGTGTGAGAGTGTGTGTGAGCGTTTGAGTGTAGGTGTGTCTTTTTGAGTGCCTTTGTGGTTATTATATGTGTGTGTGTGTGAAAGTGTGTGTGTAAGTGGGAGTGGGAGTGAGAGTGGGACTGTGTGTACGAGTGTGTTATTGAGTGTGATTGTGTTTGTGGGTGAGTGTCTGAGCGTCTTTGTGTGCAGGTGTGTGTGTCTGACGGTTTTAGTGTGGGTGTGAGTGCATGTGACTCTGTGAGAGTGTGTGTGTAGTTGTGTGAGTGGGAGTGAGTGTGTGAATGTGTATACGATTGGGTGACTGTGTGTGAGTGTGTGTGATTGTGTGTGAGAATGTGTGTGTGTGAGTCTGTGTGTGTAGGTGTGTGATTGTGCCGAACCCTGTGTGATTGTGTGTGTTTGTGAGGGTGTGTGACAGTGTGTGTGAGTGTAGGAGTGTCTGAGTGCCTGTGTGATTTCTGTATGTGAGTGTGTGTGTGTTTGATGATGCGTTTGTTTGTGTGTGTGTAGGTGTGTTAGTGGGAGTGAGTGTGAATACGAGTGTGTGATTGTGTGTGAGTGTTTTTGTCTGTGAGTGGCTGTGAGTGTGTCTGTGAGTGCAGGTGAGAGTGCGTGACTATTTGTGAGTGTGTGTGTGATTGCATGTGAGCCTGTGTTTGTGTGTTGGTTTGTTTGTGTGTGTAGGTGTGCGTGTGTGTTTGACAGTGTTTGAGTGTGTGTTAGTGCATGTGTGTCTGTAAGTGTTTGTGTGAGTAGGTGTGTGAGTGTGTGTGACCGGGTGATTGTGTGTGTGAATGCGTGTGAGTCTGTGTGTCTGTGTGTTTGTGGGTGTGTCTACATGTGTGTAGGTGTGTGACTGTTTATGGCACTGTGTCATTGTGCGTGAGTGCTCATGTGTCTGTGTGTGTGTGTGAGTTTGTGAGAGTGTAGGTGTGATTGGGAATGAGTGTGTGAGTGTGTATATGAGTGTGTCATTGTGTTTGTGTGTGTGTGTGAGTGTGTTTTGTTTAGGTGTGTGCGTGACATTTTGTGTGTCTATGTGTGAGTGTATTTTTGTCTGAGTGTGTGTGTCTGTGTGTAAGTGTGAGAGTGTGCTAGGGTGTTTGTGAGAGTGAAGGTGTGTGAGTGGGAGTGAGTGAGTGAATGTGTATATGAGTGGGTGACTGTGTGTGTGTGCATGTGTGTGCCTGACAGTCTGAATATGTGTGTGTTTCTGTGTGTAGGTGTGTGAGTGTGTGTGTGACATTGTGTGAGTGTGTGTGTGACATTGTGTGAGTGTGTGTGAGTGCATGTGAATCTGTGTGTGTTGGTGTGTGAGTAGGTGTGCGAGAGCTTGTGGCAGTGTGTGAGTGTGTGTGTTTGTGACATTCTGTGAATGTGTGTTGGTGTCTCTGTGTGTGTAGATGTGTGAGTGCAGCAGTGTGTGAGTGTGTGAGTGCGAATGAGTCTGTGAGTGTGTGCGGGTGTGAGTGTGTTTCTTTGTGAAATTTCAGTTGCGTGAGTTGGAGTGATTGTGTGAGTGTGTATATAAGTGTGCGATAGTGTGTGTGATTGTGTGTGAGTATGTGTGTGTGCCTATATGTGTTTGTGTCTATGTGTAGGTGCATAATTGTGTGTGTGCTATTGTGTGTGAGAATGTGGTTGTTTCTGTGTGTAGGTGTGTGAATGTGTGAGTGTGTTTGTGAGAGTGTAGTTGTGTGCGTGTTTGTGTGTGTGTGAGTGTGTATACGGGTGTGTGATTGTGTCTGAGTTTTTGTGATTGTGTGTGAGAATGTGAGTGAATGTGTCTGTGTGTATGTGTGTGAGTGTGTGAAACAGTGTCTCAGTCTTCGTGATTTTGTGTGGGTGTGTGAGAGTGTGTGTGAGCGTTTGAGTGTAGGTGTGTCTTTTTGAGTGCCTTTGTGGTTATTATATGTGTGTGTGTGAAAGTGTGTGTGTAAGTGTGAGTGGGAGTGAGAGTGGGACTGTGTGTACGAGTGTGTTATTGTGTGTGATTGTGTTTGTGGGTGAGTGTCTGAGCGTCTTTGTGTGCAGGTGTGTGTGTCTGACGGTTTTAGTGTGGGTGTGAGTGCATGTGACTCTGTGAGAGTGTGTGTGTAGTTGTGTGAGTGGGAGTGAGTGTGTGAATGTGTATACGATTGGGTGACTGTGTGTGAGTGTGTGTGATTGTGTGTGAGAATGTGTGTGTGTGAGTCTGTGTGTGTAGGTGTGTGATTGTGCCGAACCCTGTGTGATTGTGTGTGTTTGTGAGGGTGTGTGACAGTGTGTGTGAGTGTAGGAGTGTCTGAGTGCCTGTGTGATTTCTGTATGTGAGTGTGTGTGTGTTTGATGATGCGTTTGTTTGTGTGTGTGTAGGTGTGTTAGTGGGAGTGAGTGTGAATACGAGTGTGTGATTGTGTGTGAGTGTTTTTGTCTGTGAGTGGCTGTGAGTGTGTCTGTGAGTGCAGGTGAGAGTGCGTGACTATTTGTGAGTGTGTGTGTGATTGCATGTGAGCCTGTGTTTGTGCGTTGGTTTGTTTGTGTGTGAAGGTGTGCGTGTGTGTTTGACAGTGTTTGAGTGAGTGTTAGTGCATGTGTGTCTGTAAGTGTTTGTGTGAGTAGGTGTGTGAGTGTGTGTGACCGGGTGATTGTGTGTGTGAATGCGTGTGAGTCTGTGTGTCTGTGTGTTTGTGGGTGTGTCTACATGTGTGTAGGTGTGTGACTGTTTATGGCACTGTGTCATTGTGCGTGAGTGCTCATGTGTCTGTGTGTGTGTGTGAGTTTGTGAGAGTGTAGGTGTGATTGGGAATGAGTGTGTGAGTGTGTATATGAGTGTGTCATTGTGTTTGTGTGTGTGTGTGAGTGTGTTTTGCTTAGGTGTGTGCGTGACATTTTGTGTGTCTATGTGTGAGTGTATTTTTGTCTGAGTGTGTGTGTCTGTGTGTAAGTGTGAGAGTGTGCTAGGGTGTTTGTGAGAGTGAAGGTGTGTGAGTGGGAGTGAGTGAGTGAATGTGTATATGAGTAGGTGACTGTGTGTGTGTGCATGTGTGTGCCTGACAGTCTGAATATGTGGGTGTTTCTGTGTGTAGGTGTGTGAGTGTGTGTGTGACATTGTATGAGTGTGTGTGTGACATTGTGTGAGTGTGTGTGTGAGTGCATGTTAATCTGTGTGCGTCGGTGAGTGAGTAGGTGTGCGAGAGCTTGTGGCAGTGTGTGAGTGTGTGTGTTTGTGACATTCTGTGAATGTGTGTTGGTGTCTCTGTGTGTGTAATGTGTGAGTGCAGCAGTGTGTGAGTGTGTGAGTGCGAATGAGTCTGTGAGTGTGTGCGGGTGTGAGTGTGTTTCTTTGTGAAATTTCAGTTGCGTGAGTTGGAGTGATTGTGTGAGTGTGTATATAAGTGTGCGATAGTGTGTGAGTGTGTGTGATTGTGTGTGAGTATGTGTGTGTGCCTATATGTGTTTGTGTCTATGTGTAGGTGCGTAATTGTGTGTGTGCTATTGTGTGTGAGAATGTGGTTGTTTCTGTGTGTAGGTGTGTGAATGTGTGAGTGTGTTTGTGAGAGTGTAGTTGTGTGCGTGTTTGTGTGTGTGTGAGTGTGTATACGGGTGTGTGATTGTGTCTGAGCTTTGTGATTGTGTGTGAGAATGTGAGTGAATGTGTCTGTGTGTATGTGTGTGAGTGTGTGAAACAGTGTCTCAGTCTTCGTGATTTTGTGTGGGTGTGTGAGAGTGTGTGTGAGCGTTTGAGTGTAGGTGTGTCTTTTTGAGTGCCTTTGTGGTTATTATATGTGTGTGTGTGTGAAAGTGTGTGTGTAAGTGGGAGTGGGAGTGAGAGTGGGACTGTGTGTACGAGTGTGTTATTGAGTGTGATTGTGTTTGTGGGTGAGTGTCTGAGCGTCTTTGTGTGCAGGTGTGTGTGTCTGACGGTTTTAGTGTGGGTGTGAGTGCATGTGACTCTGTGAGAGTGTGTGTGTAGTTGTGTGAGTGGGAGTGAGTGTGTGAATGTGTATACGATTGGGTGACTGTGTGTGAGTGTGTGTGATTGTGTGTGAGAATGTGTGTGTGTGAGTCTGTGTGTGTAGGTGTGTGATTGTGCCGAACCCTGTGTGATTGTGTGTGTTTGTGAGGGTGTGTGACAGTGTGTGTGAGTGTAGGAGTGTCTGAGTGCCTGTGTGATTTCTGTATGTGAGTGTGTGTGTGTTTGATGATGCGTTTGTTTGTGTGTGTGTAGGTGTGTTAGTGGGAGTGAGTGTGAATACGAGTGTGTGATTGTGTGTGAGTGTTTTTGTCTGTGAGTGGCTGTGAGTGTGTCTGTGAGTGCAGGTGAGAGTGCGTGACTATTTGTGAGTGTGTGTGTGATTGCATGTGAGCCTGTGTTTGTGTGTTGGTTTGTTTGTGTGTGTAGGTGTGCGTGTGTGTTTGACAGTGTTTGAGTGTGTGTTAGTGCATGTGTGTCTGTAAGTGTTTGTGTGAGTAGGTGTGTGAGTGTGTGTGACCGGGTGATTGTGTGTGTGAATGCGTGTGAGTCTGTGTGTCTGTGTGTTTGTGGGTGTGTCTACATGTGTGTAGGTGTGTGACTGTTTATGGCACTGTGTCATTGTGCGTGAGTGCTCATGTGTCTGTGTGTGTGTGTGAGTTTGTGAGAGTGTAGGTGTGATTGGGAATGAGTGTGTGAGTGTGTATATGAGTGTGTCATTGTGTTTGTGTGTGTGTGTGAGTGTGTTTTGTTTAGGTGTGTGCGTGACATTTTGTGTGTCTATGTGTGAGTGTATTTTTGTCTGAGTGTGTGTGTCTGTGTGTAAGTGTGAGAGTGTGCTAGGGTGTTTGTGAGAGTGAAGGTGTGTGAGTGGGAGTGAGTGAGTGAATGTGTATATGAGTGGGTGACTGTGTGTGTGTGCATGTGTGTGCCTGACAGTCTGAATATGTGTGTGTTTCTGTGTGTAGGTGTGTGAGTGTGTGTGTGACATTGTGTGAGTGTGTGTGTGACATTGTGTGAGTGTGTGTGAGTGCATGTGAATCTGTGTGTGTTGGTGTGTGAGTAGGTGTGCGAGAGCTTGTGGCAGTGTGTGAGTGTGTGTGTTTGTGACATTCTGTGAATGTGTGTTGGTGTCTCTGTGTGTGTAGATGTGTGAGTGCAGCAGTGTGTGAGTGTGTGAGTGCGAATGAGTCTGTGAGTGTGTGCGGGTGTGAGTGTGTTTCTTTGTGAAATTTCAGTTGCGTGAGTTGGAGTGATTGTGTGAGTGTGTATATAAGTGTGCGATAGTGTGTGTGATTGTGTGTGAGTATGTGTGTGTGCCTATATGTGTTTGTGTCTATGTGTAGGTGCGTAATTGTGTGTGTGCTATTGTGTGTGAGAATGTGGTTGTTTCTGTGTGTAGGTGTGTGAATGTGTGAGTGTGTTTGTGAGAGTGTAGTTGTGTGCGTGTTTGTGTGTGTGTGAGTGTGTATACGGGTGTGTGATTGTGTCTGAGTTTTTGTGATTGTGTGTGAGAATGTGAGTGAATGTGTCTGTGTGTATGTGTGTGAGTGTGTGAAACAGTGTCTCAGTCTTCGTGATTTTGTGTGGGTGTGTGAGAGTGTGTGTGAGCGTTTGAGTGTAGGTGTGTCTTTTTGAGTGCCTTTGTGGTTATTATATGTGTGTGTGTGAAAGTGTGTGTGTAAGTGTGAGTGGGAGTGAGAGTGGGACTGTGTGTACGAGTGTGTTATTGTGTGTGATTGTGTTTGTGGGTGAGTGTCTGAGCGTCTTTGTGTGCAGGTGTGTGTGTCTGACGGTTTTAGTGTGGGTGTGAGTGCATGTGACTCTGTGAGAGTGTGTGTGTAGTTGTGTGAGTGGGAGTGAGTGTGTGAATGTGTATACGATTGGGTGACTGTGTGTGAGTGTGTGTGATTGTGTGTGAGAATGTGTGTGTGTGAGTCTGTGTGTGTAGGTGTGTGATTGTGCCGAACCCTGTGTGATTGTGTGTGTTTGTGAGGGTGTGTGACAGTGTGTGTGAGTGTAGGAGTGTCTGAGTGCCTGTGTGATTTCTGTATGTGAGTGTGTGTGTGTTTGATGATGCGTTTGTTTGTGTGTGTGTAGGTGTGTTAGTGGGAGTGAGTGTGAATACGAGTGTGTGATTGTGTGTGAGTGTTTTTGTCTGTGAGTGGCTGTGAGTGTGTCTGTGAGTGCAGGTGAGAGTGGGTGACTATTTGTGAGTGTGTGTGTGATTGCATGTGAGCCTGTGTTTGTGCGTTGGTTTGTTTGTGTGTGAAGGTGTGCGTGTGTGTTTGACAGTGTTTGAGTGAGTGTTAGTGCATGTGTGTCTGTAAGTGTTTGTGTGAGTAGGTGTGTGAGTGTGTGTGACCGGGTGATTGTGTGTGTGAATGCGTGTGAGTCTGTGTGTCTGTGTGTTTGTGGGTGTGTCTACATGTGTGTAGGTGTGTGACTGTTTATGGCACTGTGTCATTGTGCGTGAGTGCTCATGTGTCTGTGTGTGTGTGTGAGTTTGTGAGAGTGTAGGTGTGATTGGGAATGAGTGTGTGAGTGTGTATATGAGTGTGTCATTGTGTTTGTGTGTGTGTGTGAGTGTGTTTTGCTTAGGTGTGTGCGTGACATTTTGTGTGTCTATGTGTGAGTGTATTTTTGTCTGAGTGTGTGTGTCTGTGTGTAAGTGTGAGAGTGTGCTAGGGTGTTTGTGAGAGTGAAGGTGTGTGAGTGGGAGTGAGTGAGTGAATGTGTATATGAGTAGGTGACTGTGTGTGTGTGCATGTGTGTGCCTGACAGTCTGAATATGTGGGTGTTTCTGTGTGTAGGTGTGTGAGTGTGTGTGTGACATTGTATGAGTGTGTGTGTGACATTGTGTGAGTGTGTGTGTGAGTGCATGTTAATCTGTGTGCGTCGGTGAGTGAGTAGGTGTGCGAGAGCTTGTGGCAGTGTGTGAGTGTGTGTGTTTGTGACATTCTGTGAATGTGTGTTGGTGTCTCTGTGTGTGTAATGTGTGAGTGCAGCAGTGTGTGAGTGTGTGAGTGCGAATGAGTCTGTGAGTGTGTGCGGGTGTGAGTGTGTTTCTTTGTGAAATTTCAGTTGCGTGAGTTGGAGTGATTGTGTGAGTGTGTATATAAGTGTGCGATAGTGTGTGAGTGTGTGTGATTGTGTGTGAGTATGTGTGTGTGCCTATATGTGTTTGTGTCTATGTGTAGGTGCGTAATTGTGTGTGTGCTATTGTGTGTGAGAATGTGGTTGTTTCTGTGTGTAGGTGTGTGAATGTGTGAGTGTGTTTGTGAGAGTGTAGTTGTGTGCGTGTTTGTGTGTGTGTGAGTGTGTATACGGGTGTGTGATTGTGTCTGAGTTTTTGTGATTGTGTGTGAGAATGTGAGTGAATGTGTCTGTGTGTATGTGTGTGAGTGTGTGAAACAGTGTCTCAGTCTTCGTGATTTTGTGTGGGTGTGTGAGAGTGTGTGTGAGCGTTTGAGTGTAGGTGTGTCTTTTTGAGTGCCTTTGTGGTTATTATATGTGTGTGTGTGTGAAAGTGTGTGTGTAAGTGGGAGTGGGAGTGAGAGTGGGACTGTGTGTACGAGTGTGTTATTGAGTGTGATTGTGTTTGTGGGTGAGTGTCTGAGCGTCTTTGTGTGCAGGTGTGTGTGTCTGACGGTTTTAGTGTGGGTGTGAGTGCATGTGACTCTGTGAGAGTGTGTGTGTAGTTGTGTGAGTGGGAGTGAGTGTGTGAATGTGTATACGATTGGGTGACTGTGTGTGAGTGTGTGTGATTGTGTGTGAGAATGTGTGTGTGTGAGTCTGTGTGTGTAGGTGTGTGATTGTGCCGAACCCTGTGTGATTGTGTGTGTTTGTGAGGGTGTGTGACAGTGTGTGTGAGTGTAGGAGTGTCTGAGTGCCTGTGTGATTTCTGTATGTGAGTGTGTGTGTGTTTGATGATGCGTTTGTTTGTGTGTGTGTAGGTGTGTTAGTGGGAGTGAGTGTGAATACGAGTGTGTGATTGTGTGTGAGTGTTTTTGTCTGTGAGTGGCTGTGAGTGTGTCTGTGAGTGCAGGTGAGAGTGCGTGACTATTTGTGAGTGTGTGTGTGATTGCATGTGAGCCTGTGTTTGTGTGTTGGTTTGTTTGTGTGTGTAGGTGTGCGTGTGTGTTTGACAGTGTTTGAGTGTGTGTTAGTGCATGTGTGTCTGTAAGTGTTTGTGTGAGTAGGTGTGTGAGTGTGTGTGACCGGGTGATTGTGTGTGTGAATGCGTGTGAGTCTGTGTGTCTGTGTGTTTGTGGGTGTGTCTACATGTGTGTAGGTGTGTGACTGTTTATGGCACTGTGTCATTGTGCGTGAGTGCTCATGTGTCTGTGTGTGTGTGTGAGTTTGTGAGAGTGTAGGTGTGATTGGGAATGAGTGTGTGAGTGTGTATATGAGTGTGTCATTGTGTTTGTGTGTGTGTGTGAGTGTGTTTTGTTTAGGTGTGTGCGTGACATTTTGTGTGTCTATGTGTGAGTGTATTTTTGTCTGAGTGTGTGTGTCTGTGTGTAAGTGTGAGAGTGTGCTAGGGTGTTTGTGAGAGTGAAGGTGTGTGAGTGGGAGTGAGTGAGTGAATGTGTATATGAGTGGGTGACTGTGTGTGTGTGCATGTGTGTGCCTGACAGTCTGAATATGTGTGTGTTTCTGTGTGTAGGTGTGTGAGTGTGTGTGTGACATTGTGTGAGTGTGTGTGTGACATTGTGTGAGTGTGTGTGAGTGCATGTGAATCTGTGTGTGTTGGTGTGTGAGTAGGTGTGCGAGAGCTTGTGGCAGTGTGTGAGTGTGTGTGTTTGTGACATTCTGTGAATGTGTGTTGGTGTCTCTGTGTGTGTAGATGTGTGAGTGCAGCAGTGTGTGAGTGTGTGAGTGCGAATGAGTCTGTGAGTGTGTGCGGGTGTGAGTGTGTTTCTTTGTGAAATTTCAGTTGCGTGAGTTGGAGTGATTGTGTGAGTGTGTATATAAGTGTGCGATAGTGTGTGTGATTGTGTGTGAGTATGTGTGTGTGCCTATATGTGTTTGTGTCTATGTGTAGGTGCATAATTGTGTGTGTGCTATTGTGTGTGAGAATGTGGTTGTTTCTGTGTGTAGGTGTGTGAATGTGTGAGTGTGTTTGTGAGAGTGTAGTTGTGTGCGTGTTTGTGTGTGTGTGAGTGTGTATACGGGTGTGTGATTGTGTCTGAGTTTTTGTGATTGTGTGTGAGAATGTGAGTGAATGTGTCTGTGTGTATGTGTGTGAGTGTGTGAAACAGTGTCTCAGTCTTCGTGATTTTGTGTGGGTGTGTGAGAGTGTGTGTGAGCGTTTGAGTGTAGGTGTGTCTTTTTGAGTGCCTTTGTGGTTATTATATGTGTGTGTGTGAAAGTGTGTGTGTAAGTGTGAGTGGGAGTGAGAGTGGGACTGTGTGTACGAGTGTGTTATTGTGTGTGATTGTGTTTGTGGGTGAGTGTCTGAGCGTCTTTGTGTGCAGGTGTGTGTGTCTGACGGTTTTAGTGTGGGTGTGAGTGCATGTGACTCTGTGAGAGTGTGTGTGTAGTTGTGTGAGTGGGAGTGAGTGTGTGAATGTGTATACGATTGGGTGACTGTGTGTGAGTGTGTGTGATTGTGTGTGAGAATGTGTGTGTGTGAGTCTGTGTGTGTAGGTGTGTGATTGTGCCGAACCCTGTGTGATTGTGTGTGTTTGTGAGGGTGTGTGACAGTGTGTGTGAGTGTAGGAGTGTCTGAGTGCCTGTGTGATTTCTGTATGTGAGTGTGTGTGTGTTTGATGATGCGTTTGTTTGTGTGTGTGTAGGTGTGTTAGTGGGAGTGAGTGTGAATACGAGTGTGTGATTGTGTGTGAGTGTTTTTGTCTGTGAGTGGCTGTGAGTGTGTCTGTGAGTGCAGGTGAGAGTGCGTGACTATTTGTGAGTGTGTGTGTGATTGCATGTGAGCCTGTGTTTGTGCGTTGGTTTGTTTGTGTGTGAAGGTGTGCGTGTGTGTTTGACAGTGTTTGAGTGAGTGTTAGTGCATGTGTGTCTGTAAGTGTTTGTGTGAGTAGGTGTGTGAGTGTGTGTGACCGGGTGATTGTGTGTGTGAATGCGTGTGAGTCTGTGTGTCTGTGTGTTTGTGGGTGTGTCTACATGTGTGTAGGTGTGTGACTGTTTATGGCACTCTGTCATTGTGCGTGAGTGCTCATGTGTCTGTGTGTGTGTGTGAGTTTGTGAGAGTGTAGGTGTGATTGGGAATGAGTGTGTGAGTGTGTATATGAGTGTGTCATTGTGTTTGTGTGTGTGTGTGAGTGTGTTTTGCTTAGGTGTGTGCGTGACATTTTGTGTGTCTATGTGTGAGTGTATTTTTGTCTGAGTGTGTGTGTCTGTGTGTAAGTGTGAGAGTGTGCTAGGGTGTTTGTGAGAGTGAAGGTGTGTGAGTGGGAGTGAGTGAGTGAATGTGTATATGAGTAGGTGACTGTGTGTGTGTGCATGTGTGTGCCTGACAGTCTGAATATGTGGGTGTTTCTGTGTGTAGGTGTGTGAGTGTGTGTGTGACATTGTATGAGTGTGTGTGTGACATTGTGTGAGTGTGTGTGTGAGTGCATGTTAATCTGTGTGCGTCGGTGAGTGAGTAGGTGTGCGAGAGCTTGTGGCAGTGTGTGAGTGTGTGTGTTTGTGACATTCTGTGAATGTGTGTTGGTGTCTCTGTGTGTGTAATGTGTGAGTGCAGCAGTGTGTGAGTGTGTGAGTGCGAATGAGTCTGTGAGTGTGTGCGGGTGTGAGTGTGTTTCTTTGTGAAATTTCAGTTGCGTGAGTTGGAGTGATTGTGTGAGTGTGTATATAAGTGTGCGATAGTGTGTGAGTGTGTGTGATTGTGTGTGAGTATGTGTGTGTGCCTATATGTGTTTGTGTCTATGTGTAGGTGCGTAATTGTGTGTGTGCTATTGTGTGTGAGAATGTGGTTGTTTCTGTGTGTAGGTGTGTGAATGTGTGAGTGTGTTTGTGAGAGTGTAGTTGTGTGCGTGTTTGTGTGTGTGTGAGTGTGTATACGGGTGTGTGATTGTGTCTGAGTTTTTGTGATTGTGTGTGAGAATGTGAGTGAATGTGTCTGTGTGTATGTGTGTGAGTGTGTGAAACAGTGTCTCAGTCTTCGTGATTTTGTGTGGGTGTGTGAGAGTGTGTGTGAGCGTTTGAGTGTAGGTGTGTCTTTTTGAGTGCCTTTGTGGTTATTATATGTGTGTGTGTGTGAAAGTGTGTGTGTAAGTGGGAGTGGGAGTGAGAGTGGGACTGTGTGTACGAGTGTGTTATTGAGTGTGATTGTGTTTGTGGGTGAGTGTCTGAGCGTCTTTGTGTGCAGGTGTGTGTGTCTGACGGTTTTAGTGTGGGTGTGAGTGCATGTGACTCTGTGAGAGTGTGTGTGTAGTTGTGTGAGTGGGAGTGAGTGTGTGAATGTGTATACGATTGGGTGACTGTGTGTGAGTGTGTGTGATTGTGTGTGAGAATGTGTGTGTGTGAGTCTGTGTGTGTAGGTGTGTGATTGTGCCGAACCCTGTGTGATTGTGTGTGTTTGTGAGGGTGTGTGACAGTGTGTGTGAGTGTAGGAGTGTCTGAGTGCCTGTGTGATTTCTGTATGTGAGTGTGTGTGTGTTTGATGATGCGTTTGTTTGTGTGTGTGTAGGTGTGTTAGTGGGAGTGAGTGTGAATACGAGTGTGTGATTGTGTGTGAGTGTTTTTGTCTGTGAGTGGCTGTGAGTGTGTCTGTGAGTGCAGGTGAGAGTGCGTGACTATTTGTGAGTGTGTGTGTGATTGCATGTGAGCCTGTGTTTGTGTGTTGGTTTGTTTGTGTGTGTAGGTGTGCGTGTGTGTTTGACAGTGTTTGAGTGTGTGTTAGTGCATGTGTGTCTGTAAGTGTTTGTGTGAGTAGGTGTGTGAGTGTGTGTGACCGGGTGATTGTGTGTGTGAATGCGTGTGAGTCTGTGTGTCTGTGTGTTTGTGGGTGTGTCTACATGTGTGTAGGTGTGTGACTGTTTATGGCACTGTGTCATTGTGCGTGAGTGCTCATGTGTCTGTGTGTGTGTGTGAGTTTGTGAGAGTGTAGGTGTGATTGGGAATGAGTGTGTGAGTGTGTATATGAGTGTGTCATTGTGTTTGTGTGTGTGTGTGAGTGTGTTTTGTTTAGGTGTGTGCGTGACATTTTGTGTGTCTATGTGTGAGTGTATTTTTGTCTGAGTGTGTGTGTCTGTGTGTAAGTGTGAGAGTGTGCTAGGGTGTTTGTGAGAGTGAAGGTGTGTGAGTGGGAGTGAGTGAGTGAATGTGTATATGAGTGGGTGACTGTGTGTGTGTGCATGTGTGTGCCTGACAGTCTGAATATGTGTGTGTTTCTGTGTGTAGGTGTGTGAGTGTGTGTGTGACATTGTGTGAGTGTGTGTGTGACATTGTGTGAGTGTGTGTGAGTGCATGTGAATCTGTGTGTGTTGGTGTGTGAGTAGGTGTGCGAGAGCTTGTGGCAGTGTGTGAGTGTGTGTGTTTGTGACATTCTGTGAATGTGTGTTGGTGTCTCTGTGTGTGTAGATGTGTGAGTGCAGCAGTGTGTGAGTGTGTGAGTGCGAATGAGTCTGTGAGTGTGTGCGGGTGTGAGTGTGTTTCTTTGTGAAATTTCAGTTGCGTGAGTTGGAGTGATTGTGTGAGTGTGTATATAAGTGTGCGATAGTGTGTGTGATTGTGTGTGAGTATGTGTGTGTGCCTATATGTGTTTGTGTCTATGTGTAGGTGCGTAATTGTGTGTGTGCTATTGTGTGTGAGAATGTGGTTGTTTCTGTGTGTAGGTGTGTGAATGTGTGAGTGTGTTTGTGAGAGTGTAGTTGTGTGCGTGTTTGTGTGTGTGTGAGTGTGTATACGGGTGTGTGATTGTGTCTGAGTTTTTGTGATTGTGTGTGAGAATGTGAGTGAATGTGTCTGTGTGTATGTGTGTGAGTGTGTGAAACAGTGTCTCAGTCTTCGTGATTTTGTGTGGGTGTGTGAGAGTGTGTGTGAGCGTTTGAGTGTAGGTGTGTCTTTTTGAGTGCCTTTGTGGTTATTATATGTGTGTGTGTGAAAGTGTGTGTGTAAGTGTGAGTGGGAGTGAGAGTGGGACTGTGTGTACGAGTGTGTTATTGTGTGTGATTGTGTTTGTGGGTGAGTGTCTGAGCGTCTTTGTGTGCAGGTGTGTGTGTCTGACGGTTTTAGTGTGGGTGTGAGTGCATGTGACTCTGTGAGAGTGTGTGTGTAGTTGTGTGAGTGGGAGTGAGTGTGTGAATGTGTATACGATTGGGTGACTGTGTGTGAGTGTGTGTGATTGTGTGTGAGAATGTGTGTGTGTGAGTCTGTGTGTGTAGGTGTGTGATTGTGCCGAACCCTGTGTGATTGTGTGTGTTTGTGAGGGTGTGTGACAGTGTGTGTGAGTGTAGGAGTGTCTGAGTGCCTGTGTGATTTCTGTATGTGAGTGTGTGTGTGTTTGATGATGCGTTTGTTTGTGTGTGTGTAGGTGTGTTAGTGGGAGTGAGTGTGAATACGAGTGTGTGATTGTGTGTGAGTGTTTTTGTCTGTGAGTGGCTGTGAGTGTGTCTGTGAGTGCAGGTGAGAGTGCGTGACTATTTGTGAGTGTGTGTGTGATTGCATGTGAGCCTGTGTTTGTGCGTTGGTTTGTTTGTGTGTGAAGGTGTGCGTGTGTGTTTGACAGTGTTTGAGTGAGTGTTAGTGCATGTGTGTCTGTAAGTGTTTGTGTGAGTAGGTGTGTGAGTGTGTGTGACCGGGTGATTGTGTGTGTGAATGCGTGTGAGTCTGTGTGTCTGTGTGTTTGTGGGTGTGTCTACATGTGTGTAGGTGTGTGACTGTTTATGGCACTGTGTCATTGTGCGTGAGTGCTCATGTGTCTGTGTGTGTGTGTGAGTTTGTGAGAGTGTAGGTGTGATTGGGAATGAGTGTGTGAGTGTGTATATGAGTGTGTCATTGTGTTTGTGTGTGTGTGTGAGTGTGTTTTGCTTAGGTGTGTGCGTGACATTTTGTGTGTCTATGTGTGAGTGTATTTTTGTCTGAGTGTGTGTGTCTGTGTGTAAGTGTGAGAGTGTGCTAGGGTGTTTGTGAGAGTGAAGGTGTGTGAGTGGGAGTGAGTGAGTGAATGTGTATATGAGTAGGTGACTGTGTGTGTGCATGTGTGTGCCTGACAGTCTGAATATGTGGGTGTTTCTGTGTGTAGGTGTGTGAGTGTGTGTGTGACATTGTATGAGTGTGTGTGTGACATTGTGTGAGTGTGTGTGTGAGTGCATGTTAATCTGTGTGCGTCGGTGAGTGAGTAGGTGTGCGAGAGCTTGTGGCAGTGTGTGAGTGTGTGTGTTTGTGACATTCTGTGAATGTGTGTTGGTGTCTCTGTGTGTGTAATGTGTGAGTGCAGCAGTGTGTGAGTGTGTGAGTGCGAATGAGTCTGTGAGTGTGTGCGGGTGTGAGTGTGTTTCTTTGTGAAATTTCAGTTGCGTGAGTTGGAGTGATTGTGTGAGTGTGTATATAAGTGTGCGATAGTGTGTGAGTGTGTGTGATTGTGTGTGAGTATGTGTGTGTGCCTATATGTGTTTGTGTCTATGTGTAGGTGCGTAATTGTGTGTGTGCTATTGTGTGTGAGAATGTGGTTGTTTCTGTGTGTAGGTGTGTGAATGTGTGAGTGTGTTTGTGAGAGTGTAGTTGTGTGCGTGTTTGTGTGTGTGTGAGTGTGTATACGGGTGTGTGATTGTGTCTGAGTTTTTGTGATTGTGTGTGAGAATGTGAGTGAATGTGTCTGTGTGTATGTGTGTGAGTGTGTGAAACAGTGTCTCAGTCTTCGTGATTTTGTGTGGGTGTGTGAGAGTGTGTGTGAGCGTTTGAGTGTAGGTGTGTCTTTTTGAGTGCCTTTGTGGTTATTATATGTGTGTGTGTGTGAAAGTGTGTGTGTAAGTGGGAGTGGGAGTGAGAGTGGGACTGTGTGTACGAGTGTGTTATTGAGTGTGATTGTGTTTGTGGGTGAGTGTCTGAGCGTCTTTGTGTGCAGGTGTGTGTGTCTGACGGTTTTAGTGTGGGTGTGAGTGCATGTGACTCTGTGAGAGTGTGTGTGTAGTTGTGTGAGTGGGAGTGAGTGTGTGAATGTGTATACGATTGGGTGACTGTGTGTGAGTGTGTGTGATTGTGTGTGAGAATGTGTGTGTGTGAGTCTGTGTGTGTAGGTGTGTGATTGTGCCGAACCCTGTGTGATTGTGTGTGTTTGTGAGGGTGTGTGACAGTGTGTGTGAGTGTAGGAGTGTCTGAGTGCCTGTGTGATTTCTGTATGTGAGTGTGTGTGTGTTTGATGATGCGTTTGTTTGTGTGTGTGTAGGTGTGTTAGTGGGAGTGAGTGTGAATACGAGTGTGTGATTGTGTGTGAGTGTTTTTGTCTGTGAGTGGCTGTGAGTGTGTCTGTGAGTGCAGGTGAGAGTGCGTGACTATTTGTGAGTGTGTGTGTGATTGCATGTGAGCCTGTGTTTGTGTGTTGGTTTGTTTGTGTGTGTAGGTGTGCGTGTGTGTTTGACAGTGTTTGAGTGTGTGTTAGTGCATGTGTGTCTGTAAGTGTTTGTGTGAGTAGGTGTGTGAGTGTGTGTGACCGGGTGATTGTGTGTGTGAATGCGTGTGAGTCTGTGTGTCTGTGTGTTTGTGGGTGTGTCTACATGTGTGTAGGTGTGTGACTGTTTATGGCACTGTGTCATTGTGCGTGAGTGCTCATGTGTCTGTGTGTGTGTGTGAGTTTGTGAGAGTGTAGGTGTGATTGGGAATGAGTGTGTGAGTGTGTATATGAGTGTGTCATTGTGTTTGTGTGTGTGTGTGAGTGTGTTTTGTTTAGGTGTGTGCGTGACATTTTGTGTGTCTATGTGTGAGTGTATTTTTGTCTGAGTGTGTGTGTCTGTGTGTAAGTGTGAGAGTGTGCTAGGGTGTTTGTGAGAGTGAAGGTGTGTGAGTGGGAGTGAGTGAGTGAATGTGTATATGAGTGGGTGACTGTGTGTGTGTGCATGTGTGTGCCTGACAGTCTGAATATGTGTGTGTTTCTGTGTGTAGGTGTGTGAGTGTGTGTGTGACATTGTGTGAGTGTGTGTGTGACATTGTGTGAGTGTGTGTGAGTGCATGTGAATCTGTGTGTGTTGGTGTGTGAGTAGGTGTGCGAGAGCTTGTGGCAGTGTGTGAGTGTGTGTGTTTGTGACATTCTGTGAATGTGTGTTGGTGTCTCTGTGTGTGTAGATGTGTGAGTGCAGCAGTGTGTGAGTGTGTGAGTGCGAATGAGTCTGTGAGTGTGTGCGGGTGTGAGTGTGTTTCTTTGTGAAATTTCAGTTGCGTGAGTTGGAGTGATTGTGTGAGTGTGTATATAAGTGTGCGATAGTGTGTGTGATTGTGTGTGAGTATGTGTGTGTGCCTATATGTGTTTGTGTCTATGTGTAGGTGCATAATTGTGTGTGTGCTATTGTGTGTGAGAATGTGGTTGTTTCTGTGTGTAGGTGTGTGAATGTGTGAGTGTGTTTGTGAGAGTGTAGTTGTGTGCGTGTTTGTGTGTGTGTGAGTGTGTATACGGGTGTGTGATTGTGTCTGAGTTTTTGTGATTGTGTGTGAGAATGTGAGTGAATGTGTCTGTGTGTATGTGTGTGAGTGTGTGAAACAGTGTCTCAGTCTTCGTGATTTTGTGTGGGTGTGTGAGAGTGTGTGTGAGCGTTTGAGTGTAGGTGTGTCTTTTTGAGTGCCTTTGTGGTTATTATATGTGTGTGTGTGAAAGTGTGTGTGTAAGTGTGAGTGGGAGTGAGAGTGGGACTGTGTGTACGAGTGTGTTATTGTGTGTGATTGTGTTTGTGGGTGAGTGTCTGAGCGTCTTTGTGTGCAGGTGTGTGTGTCTGACGGTTTTAGTGTGGGTGTGAGTGCATGTGACTCTGTGAGAGTGTGTGTGTAGTTGTGTGAGTGGGAGTGAGTGTGTGAATGTGTATACGATTGGGTGACTGTGTGTGAGTGTGTGTGATTGTGTGTGAGAATGTGTGTGTGTGAGTCTGTGTGTGTAGGTGTGTGATTGTGCCGAACCCTGTGTGATTGTGTGTGTTTGTGAGGGTGTGTGACAGTGTGTGTGAGTGTAGGAGTGTCTGAGTGCCTGTGTGATTTCTGTATGTGAGTGTGTGTGTGTTTGATGATGCGTTTGTTTGTGTGTGTGTAGGTGTGTTAGTGGGAGTGAGTGTGAATACGAGTGTGTGATTGTGTGTGAGTGTTTTTGTCTGTGAGTGGCTGTGAGTGTGTCTGTGAGTGCAGGTGAGAGTGCGTGACTATTTGTGAGTGTGTGTGTGATTGCATGTGAGCCTGTGTTTGTGCGTTGGTTTGTTTGTGTGTGAAGGTGTGTGTGTGTGTTTGACAGTGTTTGAGTGTGTGTTAGTGCATGTGTGTCTGTAAGTGTTTGTGTGAGTAGGTGTGTGAGTGTGTGTGACCGGGTGATTGTGTGTGTGAATGCGTGTGAGTCTGTGTGTCTGTGTGTTTGTGGGTGTGTCTACATGTGTGTAGGTGTGTGACTGTTTATGGCACTGTGTCATTGTGCGTGAGTGCTCATGTGTCTGTGTGTGTGTGTGAGTTTGTGAGAGTGTAGGTGTGATTGGGAATGAGTGTGTGAGTGTGTATATGAGTGTGTCATTGTGTTTGTGTGTGTGTGTGAGTGTGTTTTGCTTAGGTGTGTGCGTGACATTTTGTGTGTCTATGTGTGAGTGTATTTTTGTCTGAGTGTGTGTGTCTGTGTGTAAGTGTGAGAGTGTGCTAGGGTGTTTGTGAGAGTGAAGGTGTGTGAGTGGGAGTGAGTGAGTGAATGTGTATATGAGTAGGTGACTGTGTGTGTGTGCATGTGTGTGCCTGACAGTCTGAATATGTGGGTGTTTCTGTGTGTAGGTGTGTGAGTGTGTGTGTGACATTGTATGAGTGTGTGTGTGACATTGTGTGAGTGTGTGTGTGAGTGCATGTTAATCTGTGTGCGTCGGTGAGTGAGTAGGTGTGCGAGAGCTTGTGGCAGTGTGTGAGTGTGTGTGTTTGTGACATTCTGTGAATGTGTGTTGGTGTCTCTGTGTGTGTAATGTGTGAGTGCAGCAGTGTGTGAGTGTGTGAGTGCGAATGAGTCTGTGAGTGTGTGCGGGTGTGAGTGTGTTTCTTTGTGAAATTTCAGTTGCGTGAGTTGGAGTGATTGTGTGAGTGTGTATATAAGTGTGCGATAGTGTGTGAGTGTGTGTGATTGTGTGTGAGTATGTGTGTGTGCCTATATGTGTTTGTGTCTATGTGTAGGTGCGTAATTGTGTGTGTGCGACTGTGTGTGAGAATGTGGTTGTTTCTGTGTGTAGGTGTGTGAATGTGTGAGTGTGTTTGTGAGAGTGTAGTTGTGTGCGTGTTTGTGTGTGTGTGAGTGTGTATACGGGTGTGTGATTGTGTCTGAGTTTTTGTGATTGTGTGTGAGAATGTGAGTGAATGTGTCTGTGTGTATGTGTGTGAGTGTGTGAAACAGTGTCTCAGTCTTCGTGATTTTGTGTGGGTGTGTGAGAGTGTGTGTGAGCGTTTGAGTGTAGGTGTGTCTTTTTGAGTGCCTTTGTGGTTATTATATGTGTGTGTGTGTGAAAGTGTGTGTGTAAGTGGGAGTGGGAGTGAGAGTGGGACTGTGTGTACGAGTGTGTTATTGAGTGTGATTGTGTTTGTGGGTGAGTGTCTGAGCGTCTTTGTGTGCAGGTGTGTGTGTCTGACGGTTTTAGTGTGGGTGTGAGTGCATGTGACTCTGTGAGAGTGTGTGTGTAGTTGTGTGAGTGGGAGTGAGTGTGTGAATGTGTATACGATTGGGTGACTGTGTGTGAGTGTGTGTGATTGTGTGTGAGAATGTGTGTGTGTGAGTCTGTGTGTGTAGGTGTGTGATTGTGCCGAACCCTGTGTGATTGTGTGTGTTTGTGAGGGTGTGTGACAGTGTGTGTGAGTGTAGGAGTGTCTGAGTGCCTGTGTGATTTCTGTATGTGAGTGTGTGTGTGTTTGATGATGCGTTTGTTTGTGTGTGTGTAGGTGTGTTAGTGGGAGTGAGTGTGAATACGAGTGTGTGATTGTGTGTGAGTGTTTTTGTCTGTGAGTGGCTGTGAGTGTGTCTGTGAGTGCAGGTGAGAGTGCGTGACTATTTGTGAGTGTGTGTGTGATTGCATGTGAGCCTGTGTTTGTGTGTTGGTTTGTTTGTGTGTGTAGGTGTGCGTGTGTGTTTGACAGTGTTTGAGTGAGTGTTAGTGCGTGTGCGTCTGTAAGTGTTTGTGTGAGTAGGTGTGTGAGTGTGTGTGACCGGGTGATTGTGTGTGTGAATGCGTGTGAGTCTGTGTGTCTGTGTGTTTGTGGGTGTGTCTACATGTGTGTAGGTGTGTGACTGTTTATGGCACTGTGTCATTGTGCGTGAGTGCTCATGTGTCTGTGTGTGTGTGTGAGTTTGTGAGAGTGTAGGTGTGATTGGGAATGAGTGTGTGAGTGTGTATATGAGTGTGTCATTGTGTTTGTGTGTGTGTGTGAGTGTGTTTTGTTTAGGTGTGTGCGTGACATTTTGTGTGTCTATGTGTGAGTGTATTTTTGTCTGAGTGTGTGTGTCTGTGTGTAAGTGTGAGAGTGTGCTAGGGTGTTTGTGAGAGTGAAGGTGTGTGAGTGGGAGTGAGTGAGTGAATGTGTATATGAGTGGGTGACTGTGTGTGTGTGCATGTGTGTGCCTGACAGTCTGAATATGTGTGTGTTTCTGTGTGTAGGTGTGTGAGTGTGTGTGTGACATTGTGTGAGTGTGTGTGTGACATTGTGTGAGTGTGTGTGAGTGCATGTGAATCTGTGTGTGTTGGTGTGTGAGTAGGTGTGCGAGAGCTTGTGGCAGTGTGTGAGTGTGTGTGTTTGTGACATTCTGTGAATGTGTGTTGGTGTCTCTGTGTGTGTAGATGTGTGAGTGCAGCAGTGTGTGAGTGTGTGAGTGCGAATGAGTCTGTGAGTGTGTGCGGGTGTGAGTGTGTTTCTTTGTGAAATTTCAGTTGCGTGAGTTGGAGTGATTGTGTGAGTGTGTATATAAGTGTGCGATAGTGTGTGTGATTGTGTGTGAGTATGTGTGTGTGCCTATATGTGTTTGTGTCTATGTGTAGGTGCGTAATTGTGTGTGTGCTATTGTGTGTGAGAATGTGGTTGTTTCTGTGTGTAGGTGTGTGAATGTGTGAGTGTGTTTGTGAGAGTGTAGTTGTGTGCGTGTTTGTGTGTGTGTGAGTGTGTATACGGGTGTGTGATTGTGTCTGAGTTTTTGTGATTGTGTGTGAGAATGTGAGTGAATGTGTCTGTGTGTATGTGTGTGAGTGTGTGAAACAGTGTCTCAGTCTTCGTGATTTTGTGTGGGTGTGTGAGAGTGTGTGTGAGCGTTTGAGTGTAGGTGTGTCTTTTTGAGTGCCTTTGTGGTTATTATATGTGTGTGTGTGAAAGTGTGTGTGTAAGTGTGAGTGGGAGTGAGAGTGGGACTGTGTGTACGAGTGTGTTATTGTGTGTGATTGTGTTTGTGGGTGAGTGTCTGAGCGTCTTTGTGTGCAGGTGTGTGTGTCTGACGGTTTTAGTGTGGGTGTGAGTGCATGTGACTCTGTGAGAGTGTGTGTGTAGTTGTGTGAGTGGGAGTGAGTGTGTGAATGTGTATACGATTGGGTGACTGTGTGTGAGTGTGTGTGATTGTGTGTGAGAATGTGTGTGTGTGAGTCTGTGTGTGTAGGTGTGTGATTGTGCCGAACCCTGTGTGATTGTGTGTGTTTGTGAGGGTGTGTGACAGTGTGTGTGAGTGTAGGAGTGTCTGAGTGCCTGTGTGATTTCTGTATGTGAGTGTGTGTGTGTTTGATGATGCGTTTGTTTGTGTGTGTGTAGGTGTGTTAGTGGGAGTGAGTGTGAATACGAGTGTGTGATTGTGTGTGAGTGTTTTTGTCTGTGAGTGGCTGTGAGTGTGTCTGTGAGTGCAGGTGAGAGTGCGTGACTATTTGTGAGTGTGTGTGTGATTGCATGTGAGCCTGTGTTTGTGCGTTGGTTTGTTTGTGTGTGAAGGTGTGCGTGTGTGTTTGACAGTGTTTGAGTGAGTGTTAGTGCATGTGTGTCTGTAAGTGTTTGTGTGAGTAGGTGTGTGAGTGTGTGTGACCGGGTGATTGTGTGTGTGAATGCGTGTGAGTCTGTGTCTGTGTGTTTGTGGGTGTGTCTACATGTGTGTAGGTGTGTGACTGTTTATGGCACTGTGTCATTGTGCGTGAGTGCTCATGTGTCTGTGTGTGTGTGTGAGTTTGTGAGAGTGTAGGTGTGATTGGGAATGAGTGTGTGAGTGTGTATATGAGTGTGTCATTGTGTTTGTGTGTGTGTGTGAGTGTGTTTTGCTTAGGTGTGTGCGTGACATTTTGTGTGTCTATGTGTGAGTGTATTTTTGTCTGAGTGTGTGTGTCTGTGTGTAAGTGTGAGAGTGTGCTAGGGTGTTTGTGAGAGTGAAGGTGTGTGAGTGGGAGTGAGTGAGTGAATGTGTATATGAGTAGGTGACTGTGTGTGTGTGCATGTGTGTGCCTGACAGTCTGAATATGTGGGTGTTTCTGTGTGTAGGTGTGTGAGTGTGTGTGTGACATTGTATGAGTGTGTGTGTGACATTGTGTGAGTGTGTGTGTGAGTGCATGTTAATCTGTGTGCGTCGGTGAGTGAGTAGGTGTGCGAGAGCTTGTGGCAGTGTGTGAGTGTGTGTGTTTGTGACATTCTGTGAATGTGTGTTGGTGTCTCTGTGTGTGTAATGTGTGAGTGCAGCAGTGTGTGAGTGTGTGAGTGCGAATGAGTCTGTGAGTGTGTGCGGGTGTGAGTGTGTTTCTTTGTGAAATTTCAGTTGCGTGAGTTGGAGTGATTGTGTGAGTGTGTATATAAGTGTGCGATAGTGTGTGAGTGTGTGTGATTGTGTGTGAGTATGTGTGTGTGCCTATATGTGTTTGTGTCTATGTGTAGGTGCGTAATTGTGTGTGTGCTATTGTGTGTGAGAATGTGGTTGTTTCTGTGTGTAGGTGTGTGAATGTGTGAGTGTGTTTGTGAGAGTGTAGTTGTGTGCGTGTTTGTGTGTGTGTGAGTGTGTATACGGGTGTGTGATTGTGTCTGAGTTTTTGTGATTGTGTGTGAGAATGTGAGTGAATGTGTCTGTGTGTATGTGTGTGAGTGTGTGAAACAGTGTCTCAGTCTTCGTGATTTTGTGTGGGTGTGTGAGAGTGTGTGTGAGCGTTTGAGTGTAGGTGTGTCTTTTTGAGTGCCTTTGTGGTTATTATATGTGTGTGTGTGTGAAAGTGTGTGTGTAAGTGGGAGTGGGAGTGAGAGTGGGACTGTGTGTACGAGTGTGTTATTGAGTGTGATTGTGTTTGTGGGTGAGTGTCTGAGCGTCTTTGTGTGCAGGTGTGTGTGTCTGACGGTTTTAGTGTGGGTGTGAGTGCATGTGACTCTGTGAGAGTGTGTGTGTAGTTGTGTGAGTGGGAGTGAGTGTGTGAATGTGTATACGATTGGGTGACTGTGTGTGAGTGTGTGTGATTGTGTGTGAGAATGTGTGTGTGTGAGTCTGTGTGTGTAGGTGTGTGATTGTGCCGAACCCTGTGTGATTGTGTGTGTTTGTGAGGGTGTGTGACAGTGTGTGTGAGTGTAGGAGTGTCTGAGTGCCTGTGTGATTTCTGTATGTGAGTGTGTGTGTGTTTGATGATGCGTTTGTTTGTGTGTGTGTAGGTGTGTTAGTGGGAGTGAGTGTGAATACGAGTGTGTGATTGTGTGTGAGTGTTTTTGTCTGTGAGTGGCTGTGAGTGTGTCTGTGAGTGCAGGTGAGAGTGCGTGACTATTTGTGAGTGTGTGTGTGATTGCATGTGAGCCTGTGTTTGTGTGTTGGTTTGTTTGTGTGTGTAGGTGTGCGTGTGTGTTTGACAGTGTTTGAGTGTGTGTTAGTGCATGTGTGTCTGTAAGTGTTTGTGTGAGTAGGTGTGTGAGTGTGTGTGACCGGGTGATTGTGTGTGTGAATGCGTGTGAGTCTGTGTGTCTGTGTGTTTGTGGGTGTGTCTACATGTGTGTAGGTGTGTGACTGTTTATGGCACTGTGTCATTGTGCGTGAGTGCTCATGTGTCTGTGTGTGTGTGTGAGTTTGTGAGAGTGTAGGTGTGATTGGGAATGAGTGTGTGAGTGTGTATATGAGTGTGTCATTGTGTTTGTGTGTGTGTGTGAGTGTGTTTTGTTTAGGTGTGTGCGTGACATTTTGTGTGTCTATGTGTGAGTGTATTTTTGTCTGAGTGTGTGTGTCTGTGTGTAAGTGTGAGAGTGTGCTAGGGTGTTTGTGAGAGTGAAGGTGTGTGAGTGGGAGTGAGTGAGTGAATGTGTATATGAGTGGGTGACTGTGTGTGTGTGCATGTGTGTGCCTGACAGTCTGAATATGTGTGTGTTTCTGTGTGTAGGTGTGTGAGTGTGTGTGTGACATTGTGTGAGTGTGTGTGTGACATTGTGTGAGTGTGTGTGAGTGCATGTGAATCTGTGTGTGTTGGTGTGTGAGTAGGTGTGCGAGAGCTTGTGGCAGTGTGTGAGTGTGTGTGTTTGTGACATTCTGTGAATGTGTGTTGGTGTCTCTGTGTGTGTAGATGTGTGAGTGCAGCAGTGTGTGAGTGTGTGAGTGCGAATGAGTCTGTGAGTGTGTGCGGGTGTGAGTGTGTTTCTTTGTGAAATTTCAGTTGCGTGAGTTGGAGTGATTGTGTGAGTGTGTATATAAGTGTGCGATAGTGTGTGAGTGTGTGTGATTGTGTGTGAGTATGTGTGTGTGCCTATATGTGTTTGTGTCTATGTGTAGGTGCGTAATTGTGTGTGTGCTATTGTGTGTGAGAATGTGGTTGTTTCTGTGTGTAGGTGTGTGAATGTGTGAGTGTGTTTGTGAGAGTGTAGTTGTGTGCGTGTTTGTGTGTGTGTGAGTGTGTATACGGGTGTGTGATTGTGTCTGAGTTTTTGTGATTGTGTGTGAGAATGTGAGTGAATGTGTCTGTGTGTATGTGTGTGAGTGTGTGAAACAGTGTCTCAGTCTTCGTGATTTTGTGTGGGTGTGTGAGAGTGTGTGTGAGCGTTTGAGTGTAGGTGTGTCTTTTTGAGTGCCTTTGTGGTTATTATATGTGTGTGTGTGAAAGTGTGTGTGTAAGTGTGAGTGGGAGTGAGAGTGGGACTGTGTGTACGAGTGTGTTATTGTGTGTGATTGTGTTTGTGGGTGAGTGTCTGAGCGTCTTTGTGTGCAGGTGTGTGTGTCTGACGGTTTTAGTGTGGGTGTGAGTGCATGTGACTCTGTGAGAGTGTGTGTGTAGTTGTGTGAGTGGGAGTGAGTGTGTGAATGTGTATACGATTGGGTGACTGTGTGTGAGTGTGTGTGATTGTGTGTGAGAATGTGTGTGTGTGAGTCTGTGTGTGTAGGTGTGTGATTGTGCCGAACCCTGTGTGATTGTGTGTGTTTGTGAGGGTGTGTGACAGTGTGTGTGAGTGTAGGAGTGTCTGAGTGCCTGTGTGATTTCTGTATGTGAGTGTGTGTGTGTTTGATGATGCGTTTGTTTGTGTGTGTGTAGGTGTGTTAGTGGGAGTGAGTGTGAATACGAGTGTGTGATTGTGTGTGAGTGTTTTTGTCTGTGAGTGGCTGTGAGTGTGTCTGTGAGTGCAGGTGAGAGTGCGTGACTATTTGTGAGTGTGTGTGTGATTGCATGTGAGCCTGTGTTTGTGCGTTGGTTTGTTTGTGTGTGAAGGTGTGCGTGTGTGTTTGACAGTGTTTGAGTGAGTGTTAGTGCATGTGTGTCTGTAAGTGTTTGTGTGAGTAGGTGTGTGAGTGTGTGTGACCGGGTGATTGTGTGTGTGAATGCGTGTGAGTCTGTGTGTCTGTGTGTTTGTGGGTGTGTCTACATGTGTGTAGGTGTGTGACTGTTTATGGCACTGTGTCATTGTGCGTGAGTGCTCATGTGTCTGTGTGTGTGTGTGAGTTTGTGAGAGTGTAGGTGTGATTGGGAATGAGTGTGTGAGTGTGTATATGAGTGTGTCATTGTGTTTGTGTGTGTGTGTGAGTGTGTTTTGCTTAGGTGTGTGCGTGACATTTTGTGTGTCTATGTGTGAGTGTATTTTTGTCTGAGTGTGTGTGTCTGTGTGTAAGTGTGAGAGTGTGCTAGGGTGTTTGTGAGAGTGAAGGTGTGTGAGTGGGAGTGAGTGAGTGAATGTGTATATGAGTAGGTGACTGTGTGTGTGTGCATGTGTGTGCCTGACAGTCTGAATATGTGGGTGTTTCTGTGTGTAGGTGTGTGAGTGTGTGTGTGACATTGTATGAGTGTGTGTGTGACATTGTGTGAGTGTGTGTGTGAGTGCATGTTAATCTGTGTGCGTCGGTGAGTGAGTAGGTGTGCGAGAGCTTGTGGCAGTGTGTGAGTGTGTGTGTTTGTGACATTCTGTGAATGTGTGTTGGTGTCTCTGTGTGTGTAATGTGTGAGTGCAGCAGTGTGTGAGTGTGTGAGTGCGAATGAGTCTGTGAGTGTGTGCGGGTGTGAGTGTGTTTCTTTGTGAAATTTCAGTTGCGTGAGTTGGAGTGATTGTGTGAGTGTGTATATAAGTGTGCGATAGTGTGTGAGTGTGTGTGATTGTGTGTGAGTATGTGTGTGTGCCTATATGTGTTTGTGTCTATGTGTAGGTGCGTAATTGTGTGTGTGCTATTGTGTGTGAGAATGTGGTTGTTTCTGTGTGTAGGTGTGTGAATGTGTGAGTGTGTTTGTGAGAGTGTAGTTGTGTGCGTGTTTGTGTGTGTGTGAGTGTGTATACGGGTGTGTGATTGTGTCTGAGTTTTTGTGATTGTGTGTGAGAATGTGAGTGAATGTGTCTGTGTGTATGTGTGTGAGTGTGTGAAACAGTGTCTCAGTCTTCGTGATTTTGTGTGGGTGTGTGAGAGTGTGTGTGAGCGTTTGAGTGTAGGTGTGTCTTTTTGAGTGCCTTTGTGGTTATTATATGTGTGTGTGTGTGAAAGTGTGTGTGTAAGTGGGAGTGGGAGTGAGAGTGGGACTGTGTGTACGAGTGTGTTATTGAGTGTGATTGTGTTTGTGGGTGAGTGTCTGAGCGTCTTTGTGTGCAGGTGTGTGTGTCTGACGGTTTTAGTGTGGGTGTGAGTGCATGTGACTCTGTGAGAGTGTGTGTGTAGTTGTGTGAGTGGGAGTGAGTGTGTGAATGTGTATACGATTGGGTGACTGTGTGTGAGTGTGTGTGATTGTGTGTGAGAATGTGTGTGTGTGAGTCTGTGTGTGTAGGTGTGTGATTGTGCCGAACCCTGTGTGATTGTGTGTGTTTGTGAGGGTGTGTGACAGTGTGTGTGAGTGTAGGAGTGTCTGAGTGCCTGTGTGATTTCTGTATGTGAGTGTGTGTGTGTTTGATGATGCGTTTGTTTGTGTGTGTGTAGGTGTGTTAGTGGGAGTGAGTGTGAATACGAGTGTGTGATTGTGTGTGAGTGTTTTTGTCTGTGAGTGGCTGTGAGTGTGTCTGTGAGTGCAGGTGAGAGTGCGTGACTATTTGTGAGTGTGTGTGTGATTGCATGTGAGCCTGTGTTTGTGTGTTGGTTTGTTTGTGTGTGTAGGTGTGCGTGTGTGTTTGACAGTGTTTGAGTGAGTGTTAGTGCGTGTGCGTCTGTAAGTGTTTGTGTGAGTAGGTGTGTGAGTGTGTGTGACCGGGTGATTGTGTGTGTGAATGCGTGTGAGTCTGTGTGTCTGTGTGTTTGTGGGTGTGTCTACATGTGTGTAGGTGTGTGACTGTTTATGGCACTGTGTCATTGTGCGTGAGTGCTCATGTGTCTGTGTGTGTGTGTGAGTTTGTGAGAGTGTAGGTGTGATTGGGAATGAGTGTGTGAGTGTGTATATGAGTGTGTCATTGTGTTTGTGTGTGTGTGTGAGTGTGTTTTGTTTAGGTGTGTGCGTGACATTTTGTGTGTCTATGTGTGAGTGTATTTTTGTCTGAGTGTGTGTGTCTGTGTGTAAGTGTGAGAGTGTGCTAGGGTGTTTGTGAGAGTGAAGGTGTGTGAGTGGGAGTGAGTGAGTGAATGTGTATATGAGTGGGTGACTGTGTGTGTGTGCATGTGTGTGCCTGACAGTCTGAATATGTGTGTGTTTCTGTGTGTAGGTGTGTGAGTGTGTGTGTGACATTGTGTGAGTGTGTGTGTGACATTGTGTGAGTGTGTGTGAGTGCATGTGAATCTGTGTGTGTTGGTGTGTGAGTAGGTGTGCGAGAGCTTGTGGCAGTGTGTGAGTGTGTGTGTTTGTGACATTCTGTGAATGTGTGTTGGTGTCTCTGTGTGTGTAGATGTGTGAGTGCAGCAGTGTGTGAGTGTGTGAGTGCGAATGAGTCTGTGAGTGTGTGCGGGTGTGAGTGTGTTTCTTTGTGAAATTTCAGTTGCGTGAGTTGGAGTGATTGTGTGAGTGTGTATATAAGTGTGCGATAGTGTGTGTGATTGTGTGTGAGTATGTGTGTGTGCCTATATGTGTTTGTGTCTATGTGTAGGTGCATAATTGTGTGTGTGCTATTGTGTGTGAGAATGTGGTTGTTTCTGTGTGTAGGTGTGTGAATGTGTGAGTGTGTTTGTGAGAGTGTAGTTGTGTGCGTGTTTGTGTGTGTGTGAGTGTGTATACGGGTGTGTGATTGTGTCTGAGTTTTTGTGATTGTGTGTGAGAATGTGAGTGAATGTGTCTGTGTGTATGTGTGTGAGTGTGTGAAACAGTGTCTCAGTCTTCGTGATTTTGTGTGGGTGTGTGAGAGTGTGTGTGAGCGTTTGAGTGTAGGTGTGTCTTTTTGAGTGCCTTTGTGGTTATTATATGTGTGTGTGTGAAAGTGTGTGTGTAAGTGTGAGTGGGAGTGAGAGTGGGACTGTGTGTACGAGTGTGTTATTGTGTGTGATTGTGTTTGTGGGTGAGTGTCTGAGCGTCTTTGTGTGCAGGTGTGTGTGTCTGACGGTTTTAGTGTGGGTGTGAGTGCATGTGACTCTGTGAGAGTGTGTGTGTAGTTGTGTGAGTGGGAGTGAGTGTGTGAATGTGTATACGATTGGGTGACTGTGTGTGAGTGTGTGTGATTGTGTGTGAGAATGTGTGTGTGTGAGTCTGTGTGTGTAGGTGTGTGATTGTGCCGAACCCTGTGTGATTGTGTGTGTTTGTGAGGGTGTGTGACAGTGTGTGTGAGTGTAGGAGTGTCTGAGTGCCTGTGTGATTTCTGTATGTGAGTGTGTGTGTGTTTGATGATGCGTTTGTTTGTGTGTGTGTAGGTGTGTTAGTGGGAGTGAGTGTGAATACGAGTGTGTGATTGTGTGTGAGTGTTTTTGTCTGTGAGTGGCTGTGAGTGTGTCTGTGAGTGCAGGTGAGAGTGCGTGACTATTTGTGAGTGTGTGTGTGATTGCATGTGAGCCTGTGTTTGTGCGTTGGTTTGTTTGTGTGTGAAGGTGTGCGTGTGTGTTTGACAGTGTTTGAGTGTGTGTTAGTGCATGTGTGTCTGTAAGTGTTTGTGTGAGTAGGTGTGTGAGTGTGTGTGACCGGGTGATTGTGTGTGTGAATGCGTGTGAGTCTGTGTGTCTGTGTGTTTGTGGGTGTGTCTACATGTGTGTAGGTGTGTGACTGTTTATGGCACTGTGTCATTGTGCGTGAGTGCTCATGTGTCTGTGTGTGTGTGTGAGTTTGTGAGAGTGTAGGTGTGATTGGGAATGAGTGTGTGAGTGTGTATATGAGTGTGTCATTGTGTTTGTGTGTGTGTGTGAGTGTGTTTTGCTTAGGTGTGTGCGTGACATTTTGTGTGTCTATGTGTGAGTGTATTTTTGTCTGAGTGTGTGTGTCTGTGTGTAAGTGTGAGAGTGTGCTAGGGTGTTTGTGAGAGTGAAGGTGTGTGAGTGGGAGTGAGTGAGTGAATGTGTATATGAGTAGGTGACTGTGTGTGTGTGCATGTGTGTGCCTGACAGTCTGAATATGTGGGTGTTTCTGTGTGTAGGTGTGTGAGTGTGTGTGTGACATTGTATGAGTGTGTGTGTGACATTGTGTGAGTGTGTGTGTGAGTGCATGTTAATCTGTGTGCGTCGGTGAGTGAGTAGGTGTGCGAGAGCTTGTGGCAGTGTGTGAGTGTGTGTGTTTGTGACATTCTGTGAATGTGTGTTGGTGTCTCTGTGTGTGTAATGTGTGAGTGCAGCAGTGTGTGAGTGTGTGAGTGCGAATGAGTCTGTGAGTGTGTGCGGGTGTGAGTGTGTTTCTTTGTGAAATTTCAGTTGCGTGAGTTGGAGTGATTGTGTGAGTGTGTATATAAGTGTGCGATAGTGTGTGAGTGTGTGTGATTGTGTGTGAGTATGTGTGTGTGCCTATATGTGTTTGTGTCTATGTGTAGGTGCGTAATTGTGTGTGTGCGACTGTGTGTGAGAATGTGGTTGTTTCTGTGTGTAGGTGTGTGAATGTGTGAGTGTGTTTGTGAGAGTGTAGTTGTGTGCGTGTTTGTGTGTGTGTGAGTGTGTATACGGGTGTGTGATTGTGTCTGAGTTTTTGTGATTGTGTGTGAGAATGTGAGTGAATGTGTCTGTGTGTATGTGTGTGAGTGTGTGAAACAGTGTCTCAGTCTTCGTGATTTTGTGTGGGTGTGTGAGAGTGTGTGTGAGCGTTTGAGTGTAGGTGTGTCTTTTTGAGTGCCTTTGTGGTTATTATATGTGTGTGTGTGTGAAAGTGTGTGTGTAAGTGGGAGTGGGAGTGAGAGTGGGACTGTGTGTACGAGTGTGTTATTGAGTGTGATTGTGTTTGTGGGTGAGTGTCTGAGCGTCTTTGTGTGCAGGTGTGTGTGTCTGACGGTTTTAGTGTGGGTGTGAGTGCATGTGACTCTGTGAGAGTGTGTGTGTAGTTGTGTGAGTGGGAGTGAGTGTGTGAATGTGTATACGATTGGGTGACTGTGTGTGAGTGTGTGTGATTGTGTGTGAGAATGTGTGTGTGTGAGTCTGTGTGTGTAGGTGTGTGATTGTGCCGAACCCTGTGTGATTGTGTGTGTTTGTGAGGGTGTGTGACAGTGTGTGTGAGTGTAGGAGTGTCTGAGTGCCTGTGTGATTTCTGTATGTGAGTGTGTGTGTGTTTGATGATGCGTTTGTTTGTGTGTGTGTAGGTGTGTTAGTGGGAGTGAGTGTGAATACGAGTGTGTGATTGTGTGTGAGTGTTTTTGTCTGTGAGTGGCTGTGAGTGTGTCTGTGAGTGCAGGTGAGAGTGCGTGACTATTTGTGAGTGTGTGTGTGATTGCATGTGAGCCTGTGTTTGTGTGTTGGTTTGTTTGTGTGTGTAGGTGTGCGTGTGTGTTTGACAGTGTTTGAGTGTGTGTTAGTGCATGTGTGTCTGTAAGTGTTTGTGTGAGTAGGTGTGTGAGTGTGTGTGACCGGGTGATTGTGTGTGTGAATGCGTGTGAGTCTGTGTGTCTGTGTGTTTGTGGGTGTGTCTACATGTGTGTAGGTGTGTGACTGTTTATGGCACTGTGTCATTGTGCGTGAGTGCTCATGTGTCTGTGTGTGTGTGTGAGTTTGTGAGAGTGTAGGTGTGATTGGGAATGAGTGTGTGAGTGTGTATATGAGTGTGTCATTGTGTTTGTGTGTGTGTGTGAGTGTGTTTTGTTTAGGTGTGTGCGTGACATTTTGTGTGTCTATGTGTGAGTGTATTTTTGTCTGAGTGTGTGTGTCTGTGTGTAAGTGTGAGAGTGTGCTAGGGTGTTTGTGAGAGTGAAGGTGTGTGAGTGGGAGTGAGTGAGTGAATGTGTATATGAGTGGGTGACTGTGTGTGTGTGCATGTGTGTGCCTGACAGTCTGAATATGTGTGTGTTTCTGTGTGTAGGTGTGTGAGTGTGTGTGTGACATTGTGTGAGTGTGTGTGTGACATTGTGTGAGTGTGTGTGAGTGCATGTGAATCTGTGTGTGTTGGTGTGTGAGTAGGTGTGCGAGAGCTTGTGGCAGTGTGTGAGTGTGTGTGTTTGTGACATTCTGTGAATGTGTGTTGGTGTCTCTGTGTGTGTAGATGTGTGAGTGCAGCAGTGTGTGAGTGTGTGAGTGCGAATGAGTCTGTGAGTGTGTGCGGGTGTGAGTGTGTTTCTTTGTGAAATTTCAGTTGCGTGAGTTGGAGTGATTGTGTGAGTGTGTATATAAGTGTGCGATAGTGTGTGTGATTGTGTGTGAGTATGTGTGTGTGCCTATATGTGTTTGTGTCTATGTGTAGGTGCGTAATTGTGTGTGTGCTATTGTGTGTGAGAATGTGGTTGTTTCTGTGTGTAGGTGTGTGAATGTGTGAGTGTGTTTGTGAGAGTGTAGTTGTGTGCGTGTTTGTGTGTGTGTGAGTGTGTATACGGGTGTGTGATTGTGTCTGAGTTTTTGTGATTGTGTGTGAGAATGTGAGTGAATGTGTCTGTGTGTATGTGTGTGAGTGTGTGAAACAGTGTCTCAGTCTTCGTGATTTTGTGTGGGTGTGTGAGAGTGTGTGTGAGCGTTTGAGTGTAGGTGTGTCTATTTGAGTGCCTTTGTGGTTATTATATGTGTGTGTGTGAAAGTGTGTGTGTAAGTGTGAGTGGGAGTGAGAGTGGGACTGTGTGTACGAGTGTGTTATTGTGTGTGATTGTGTTTGTGGGTGAGTGTCTGAGCGTCTTTGTGTGCAGGTGTGTGTGTCTGACGGTTTTAGTGTGGGTGTGAGTGCATGTGACTCTGTGAGAGTGTGTGTGTAGTTGTGTGAGTGGGAGTGAGTGTGTGAATGTGTATACGATTGGGTGACTGTGTGTGAGTGTGTGTGATTGTGTGTGAGAATGTGTGTGTGTGAGTCTGTGTGTGTAGGTGTGTGATTGTGCCGAACCCTGTGTGATTGTGTGTGTTTGTGAGGGTGTGTGACAGTGTGTGTGAGTGTAGGAGTGTCTGAGTGCCTGTGTGATTTCTGTATGTGAGTGTGTGTGTGTTTGATGATGCGTTTGTTTGTGTGTGTGTAGGTGTGTTAGTGGGAGTGAGTGTGTATACGAGTGTGTGATTGTGTGTGAGTGTTTTTGTCTGTGAGTGGCTGTGAGTGTGTCTGTGAGTGCAGGTGAGAGTGCGTGACTATTTGTGAGTGTGTGTGTGATTGCATGTGAGCCTGTGTTTGTGCGTTGGTTTGTTTGTGTGTGAAGGTGTGCGTGTGTGTTTGACAGTGTTTGAGTGAGTGTTAGTGCATGTGTGTCTGTAAGTGTTTGTGTGAGTAGGTGTGTGAGTGTGTGTGACCGGGTGATTGTGTGTGTGAATGCGTGTGAGTCTGTGTGTCTGTGTGTTTGTGGGTGTGTCTACATGTGTGTAGGTGTGTGACTGTTTATGGCACTGTGTCATTGTGCGTGAGTGCTCATGTGTCTGTGTGTGTGTGTGAGTTTGTGAGAGTGTAGGTGTGATTGGGAATGAGTGTGTGAGTGTGTATATGAGTGTGTCATTGTGTTTGTGTGTGTGTGTGAGTGTGTTTTGCTTAGGTGTGTGCGTGACATTTTGTGTGTCTATGTGTGAGTGTATTTTTGTCTGAGTGTGTGTGTCTGTGTGTAAGTGTGAGAGTGTGCTAGGGTGTTTGTGAGAGTGAAGGTGTGTGAGTGGGAGTGAGTGAGTGAATGTGTATATGAGTAGGTGACTGTGTGTGTGTGCATGTGTGTGCCTGACAGTCTGAATATGTGGGTGTTTCTGTGTGTAGGTGTGTGAGTGTGTGTGTGACATTGTATGAGTGTGTGTGTGACATTGTGTGAGTGTGTGTGTGAGTGCATGTTAATCTGTGTGCGTCGGTGAGTGAGTAGGTGTGCGAGAGCTTGTGGCAGTGTGTGAGTGTGTGTGTTTGTGACATTCTGTGAATGTGTGTTGGTGTCTCTGTGTGTGTAATGTGTGAGTGCAGCAGTGTGTGAGTGTGTGAGTGCGAATGAGTCTGTGAGTGTGTGCGGGTGTGAGTGTGTTTCTTTGTGAAATTTCAGTTGCGTGAGTTGGAGTGATTGTGTGAGTGTGTATATAAGTGTGCGATAGTGTGTGAGTGTGTGTGATTGTGTGTGAGTATGTGTGTGTGCCTATATGTGTTTGTGTCTATGTGTAGGTGCGTAATTGTGTGTGTGCGACTGTGTGTGAGAATGTGGGTGTTTCTGTGTGTAGGTGTGTGAATGTGTGAGTGTGTTTGTGAGAGTGTAGTTGTGTGCGTGTTTGTGTGTGTGTGAGTGTGTATACGGGTGTGTGATTGTGTCTGAGTTTTTGTGATTGTGTGTGAGAATGTGAGTGAATGTGTCTGTGTGTATGTGTGTGAGTGTGTGAAACAGTGTCTCAGTCTTCGTGATTTTGTGTGGGTGTGTGAGAGTGTGTGTGAGCGTTTGAGTGTAGGTGTGTCTTTTTGAGTGCCTTTGTGGTTATTATATGTGTGTGTGTGTGAAAGTGTGTGTGTAAGTGGGAGTGGGAGTGAGAGTGGGACTGTGTGTACGAGTGTGTTATTGAGTGTGATTGTGTTTGTGGGTGAGTGTCTGAGCGTCTTTGTGTGCAGGTGTGTGTGTCTGACGGTTTTAGTGTGGGTGTGAGTGCATGTGACTCTGTGAGAGTGTGTTTGTAGTTTAGTGATTGGGAGTGAGTGTGTGAATGTGTATACGATTGGGTGACTGTGTGTGAGTGTGTGTGATTGTGTGTGAGAATGTGTGTGTGTGAGTCTGTGTGTGTAGGTGTGTGATTGTGCCGAACCCTGTGTGATTGTGTGTGTTTGTGAGGGTGTGTGACAGTGTGTGTGAGTGTAGGAGTGTCTGAGTGCCTGTGTGATTTCTGTATGTGAGTGTGTGTGTGTTTGATGATGCGTTTGTTTGTGTGTGTGTAGGTGTGTTAGTGGGAGTGAGTGTGAATACGAGTGTGTGATTGTGTGTGAGTGTTTTTGTCTGTGAGTGGCTGTGAGTGTGTCTGTGAGTGCAGGTGAGAGTGCGTGACTATTTGTGAGTGTGTGTGTGATTGCATGTGAGCCTGTGTTTGTGTGTTGGTTTGTTTGTGTGTGTAGGTGTGCGTGTGTGTTTGACAGTGTTTGAGTGTGTGTTAGTGCATGTGTGTCTGTAAGTGTTTGTGTGAGTAGGTGTGTGAGTGTGTGTGACCGGGTGATTGTGTGTGTGAATGCGTGTGAGTCTGTGTGTCTGTGTGTTTGTGGGTGTGTCTACATGTGTGTAGGTGTGTGACTGTTTATGGCACTGTGTCATTGTGCGTGAGTGCTCATGTGTCTGTGTGTGTGTGTGAGTTTGTGAGAGTGTAGGTGTGATTGGGAATGAGTGTGTGAGTGTGTATATGAGTGTGTCATTGTGTTTGTGTGTGTGTGTGAGTGTGTTTTGTTTAGGTGTGTGCGTGACATTTTGTGTGTCTATGTGTGAGTGTATTTTTGTCTGAGTGTGTGTGTCTGTGTGTAAGTGTGAGAGTGTGCTAGGGTGTTTGTGAGAGTGAAGGTGTGTGAGTGGGAGTGAGTGAGTGAATGTGTATATGAGTGGGTGACTGTGTGTGTGTGCATGTGTGTGCCTGACAGTCTGAATATGTGTGTGTTTCTGTGTGTAGGTGTGTGAGTGTGTGTGTGACATTGTGTGAGTGTGTGTGTGACATTGTGTGAGTGTGTGTGAGTGCATGTGAATCTGTGTGTGTTGGTGTGTGAGTAGGTGTGCGAGAGCTTGTGGCAGTGTGTGAGTGTGTGTGTTTGTGACATTCTGTGAATGTGTGTTGGTGTCTCTGTGTGTGTAGATGTGTGAGTGCAGCAGTGTGTGAGTGTGTGAGTGCGAATGAGTCTGTGAGTGTGTGCGGGTGTGAGTGTGTTTCTTTGTGAAATTTCAGTTGCGTGAGTTGGAGTGATTGTGTGAGTGTGTATATAAGTGTGCGATAGTGTGTGTGATTGTGTGTGAGTATGTGTGTGTGCCTATATGTGTTTGTGTCTATGTGTAGGTGCATAATTGTGTGTGTGCTATTGTGTGTGAGAATGTGGTTGTTTCTGTGTGTAGGTGTGTGAATGTGTGAGTGTGTTTGTGAGAGTGTAGTTGTGTGCGTGTTTGTGTGTGTGTGAGTGTGTATACGGGTGTGTGATTGTGTCTGAGTTTTTGTGATTGTGTGTGAGAATGTGAGTGAATGTGTCTGTGTGTATGTGTGTGAGTGTGTGAAACAGTGTCTCAGTCTTCGTGATTTTGTGTGGGTGTGTGAGAGTGTGTGTGAGCGTTTGAGTGTAGGTGTGTCTTTTTGAGTGCCTTTGTGGTTATTATATGTGTGTGTGTGAAAGTGTGTGTGTAAGTGTGAGTGGGAGTGAGAGTGGGACTGTGTGTACGAGTGTGTTATTGTGTGTGATTGTGTTTGTGGGTGAGTGTCTGAGCGTCTTTGTGTGCAGGTGTGTGTGTCTGACGGTTTTAGTGTGGGTGTGAGTGCATGTGACTCTGTGAGAGTGTGTGTGTAGTTGTGTGAGTGGGAGTGAGTGTGTGAATGTGTATACGATTGGGTGACTGTGTGTGAGTGTGTGTGATTGTGTGTGAGAATGTGTGTGTGTGAGTCTGTGTGTGTAGGTGTGTGATTGTGCCGAACCCTGTGTGATTGTGTGTGTTTGTGAGGGTGTGTGACAGTGTGTGTGAGTGTAGGAGTGTCTGAGTGCCTGTGTGATTTCTGTATGTGAGTGTGTGTGTGTTTGATGATGCGTTTGTTTGTGTGTGTGTAGGTGTGTTAGTGGGAGTGAGTGTGAATACGAGTGTGTGATTGTGTGTGAGTGTTTTTGTCTGTGAGTGGCTGTGAGTGTGTCTGTGAGTGCAGGTGAGAGTGCGTGACTATTTGTGAGTGTGTGTGTGATTGCATGTGAGCCTGTGTTTGTGCGTTGGTTTGTTTGTGTGTGAAGGTGTGCGTGTGTGTTTGACAGTGTTTGAGTGAGTGTTAGTGCATGTGTGTCTGTAAGTGTTTGTGTGAGTAGGTGTGTGAGTGTGTGTGACCGGGTGATTGTGTGTGTGAATGCGTGTGAGTCTGTGTGTCTGTGTGTTTGTGGGTGTGTCTACATGTGTGTAGGTGTGTGACTGTTTATGGCACTGTGTCATTGTGCGTGAGTGCTCATGTGTCTGTGTGTGTGTGTGAGTTTGTGAGAGTGTAGGTGTGATTGGGAATGAGTGTGTGAGTGTGTATATGAGTGTGTCATTGTGTTTGTGTGTGTGTGTGAGTGTGTTTTGCTTAGGTGTGTGCGTGACATTTTGTGTGTCTATGTGTGAGTGTATTTTTGTCTGAGTGTGTGTGTCTGTGTGTAAGTGTGAGAGTGTGCTAGGGTGTTTGTGAGAGTGAAGGTGTGTGAGTGGGAGTGAGTGAGTGAATGTGTATATGAGTAGGTGACTGTGTGTGTGTGCATGTGTGTGCCTGACAGTCTGAATATGTGGGTGTTTCTGTGTGTAGGTGTGTGAGTGTGTGTGTGACATTGTATGAGTGTGTGTGTGACATTGTGTGAGTGTGTGTGTGAGTGCATGTTAATCTGTGTGCGTCGGTGAGTGAGTAGGTGTGCGAGAGCTTGTGGCAGTGTGTGAGTGTGTGTGTTTGTGACATTCTGTGAATGTGTGTTGGTGTCTCTGTGTGTGTAATGTGTGAGTGCAGCAGTGTGTGAGTGTGTGAGTGCGAATGAGTCTGTGAGTGTGTGCGGGTGTGAGTGTGTTTCTTTGTGAAATTTCAGTTGCGTGAGTTGGAGTGATTGTGTGAGTGTGTATATAAGTGTGCGATAGTGTGTGAGTGTGTGTGATTGTGTGTGAGTATGTGTGTGTGCCTATATGTGTTTGTGTCTATGTGTAGGTGCGTAATTGTGTGTGTGCTATTGTGTGTGAGAATGTGGTTGTTTCTGTGTGTAGGTGTGTGAATGTGTGAGTGTGTTTGTGAGAGTGTAGTTGTGTGCGTGTTTGTGTGTGTGTGAGTGTGTATACGGGTGTGTGATTGTGTCTGAGTTTTTGTGATTGTGTGTGAGAATGTGAGTGAATGTGTCTGTGTGTATGTGTGTGAGTGTGTGAAACAGTGTCTCAGTCTTCGTGATTTTGTGTGGGTGTGTGAGAGTGTGTGTGAGCGTTTGAGTGTAGGTGTGTCTTTTTGAGTGCCTTTGTGGTTATTATATGTGTGTGTGTGAAAGTGTGTGTGTAAGTGGGAGTGGGAGTGAGAGTGGGACTGTGTGTACGAGTGTGTTATTGAGTGTGATTGTGTTTGTGGGTGAGTGTCTGAGCGTCTTTGTGTGCAGGTGTGTGTGTCTGACCGTTTTAGTGTGGGTGTGAGTGCATGTGACTTTGTGAGAGTGTGTGTGTGTAGATGTGTGAGTGGGAGTGAGTGTGTGAATGTGTATACGATTGGGTGACTGTGTGTGAGTGTGTGTGATTGTGTGTGAGAATGTGTGTGAGTGAGTCTGTGTGTGTAGGTGTGTGATTGTGCCGAACCCTGTGTGAGTGTGTGTGTTTGTGAGTGTGTGTGACAGTGTGTGTGTGTGTAGGAGTGTCTGAGTGCCTGTGTGATTTCTGTATGTGAGTGTGTGTTTGATGATGCGTTTGTTTGTGTGTGTGTAGGTGTGTTAGTGGGAGTGAGTGTGTATACGAGTGTGTGATTGCGTGTGAGTGTTTTTGTCTGTAAGTGGGTGTGAGTGTGTCTTTGTGTGCAGTTTAGTGTGTTTGACTATTTGTGAGTGTGTGTGTGATTGCATGTGAGCCTGTGTTTGTGTGTTGGTTTGTGTGTGTAGGTGTGCGAGTGTGTTTGACAGTGTTTCAGTGTTAGTGCGTGTGTGTCTGTAAGTGTTTGTGTGAGTAGGTGTGTGAGTGTGTGTGACCGGGTGATTGTGTGTTTTAATGCGTGTGAGTCTGTGTGTCTGTGTGTTTGTGGGTGTGTCTACATGTGTGTAGGTGTGTGACTGTTTATAGCACTGTGTCAATGTGCGTGAGTGCTCATGTGTCTGTGTGTGTGTGTGTGAGTTTGTGAGAGTGTAGGTGTGATTAGGAATGTGTGTGTGAGTGTGTATATGAGTGTGTCATTGTGTTTGAGTGTGTGTGTGAGTGTGTTTTTGTTTAGGTGTGTGTGTGACATTGTGTGAGTCTATGTGGGAGTGCATTTCTGTCTGAGTGTGTGTGTGTCTGTAAGTAAGGGTGAGAGTGTGTTAGGGTGTTTGTGAGAGTGCAGGTGTGAGAGTGGGAGTGAGTGAGTGAATGTGTATATGAGTGTGTGACTGTGTGTGTGTGCATGTGTGTGCCAGACAGTCTGAATATGTGGGTGTTTCTGTGTGTAGGTGTGTGAGTGTGTGTGTGACATTGTGTGAGTGTGTGTGTGAGTGCATGTGAATCTGTGTGAGTTGGTGTGTGAGTAGGTGTGCGAGCGATTGTGGCAGTGTGTGAGTGTGTGTGATTGTGACATTCTGTGAATGTGTGTTGGTGTCTCTGTGTGTGTAATGTGTGAGTGCAGCAGTGTGTGAGTGTGTGAGTGCGAATGAGTCTGTGAGTGTGTGCGGGTGTGAGTGTGTTTCTTTGTGAAATTTCAGTTGCGTGAGTTGGAGTGATTGTGTGAGTGTGTATATAAGTGTGCGATAGTGTGTGAGTGTGTGTGATTGTGTGTGAGTATGTGTGTGTGCCTATATGTGTTTGTGTCTATGTGTATGTGCGTAATTGTGTGTGTGCGACTGTGTGTGAGAATGTGGTTGTTTCTGTGTGTAGGTGTGTGAATGTGTGAGTGTGTTTGTGAGAGTGTAGTTGTGTGCGTGTTTGTGTGTGTGTGAGTGAGTATACGGGTGTGTGATTGTGTCTGAGTTTTTGTGATTGTGTGTGAGAATGTGAGTGAATGTGTCTGTGTGTATGTGTGTGAGTGTGTGAAACAGTGTCTCAGTCTTCGTGATTTTGTGTGGGTGTGTGAGAGTGTGTGTGAGCGTTTGAGTGTAGGTGTGTCTTTTTGAGTGCCTTTGTGGTTATTATATGTGTGTGTGTGAAAGTGTGTGTGTAAGTGTGAGTGGGAGTGAGAGTGGGACTGTGTGTACGAGTGTGTTATTGTGTGTGATTGTGTTTGTGGGTGAGTGTCTGAGCGTCTTTGTGTGCAGGTGTGTGTGTCTGACGGTTTTAGTGTGGGTGTGAGTGCATGTGACTCTGTGAGAGTGTGTGTGTAGTTGTGTGAGTGGGAGTGAGTGTGTGAATGTGTATACGATTGGGTGACTGTGTGTGAGTGTGTGTGATTGTGTGTGAGAATGTGTGTGTGAGTCTGTGTGTGTAGGTGTGTGATTGTGCCGAACCCTGTGTGATTGTGTGTGTTTGTGAGGGTGTGTGACAGTGTGTGTGAGTGTAGGAGTGTCTGAGTGCCTGTGTGATTTCTGTATGTGAGTGTGTGTGTGTTTGATG